>NW_006399902.1:848841-852233 GCF_000299155.1 Elephantulus edwardii | reverse complement strand
TGCTTGGGAGGGTGGAGGGACAATGCAGGAGGGGAAGGCCCTCTATGAGGTGGATTGATTCAGTGACTGGGATAATCGGGATGGGAGTGTCAGAGACAATGCGATTGGCACAGGACAGAGCAGAGTTTAGGGCTGTTGTACATAGGGTCGCTATGAGTCGCAAGCGACTCGACAGCACATAACAACAACAGCAGCAAGCAGTTTAAAAGACTATGGATTAAACTAGGTGCACCTAAGTCTTTAAATTGAAATAATTGCTCCTTAGCACTTTGGAAGAGTTCTTGACAGTTGATTTTCCCAGTGCAAAATGTATGGATTGTATTAGGGTTATATCCTTTCTCCATATCTACTCAATCTGCATACTGAGAAAAGGATTCGTAAGTTCGGACTCTATGAAGAGAAATGTGGCAACAGAGGCAGACTCATCAACAACGTGTATTATACAGATGACACAATCTTGCTTGCTGAGAGTGAAGAGGACTTGAAATGCTTGCTGCAGAAGATCAAAGACTACAACTTTCAAAATTTATTATATTTCAACTTGAAGAAGGCAAAAATCCTCACCAATAGGCCATATAAATGGAGAAAAGATTGAAGTTTTCAACTCTTTCATCTTATTTGAATCCACAATCAACAACTTTGGTACCAGCAGTTAATAAATTAGATAAAGATAAGTCATTGTTGTTACGTGCCATCA
Organism: Elephantulus edwardii; assembly: GCF_000299155.1. NCBI lineage: Eukaryota > Metazoa > Chordata > Mammalia > Macroscelidea > Macroscelididae > Elephantulus > Elephantulus edwardii. The sequence continues at coordinate 851,536 of NW_006399902.1, read as the reverse complement.
AATCACCTGTGACTCAATAGCTCAGAACTCTGAGCTATCCTGAGCCAAGATCACTGTCTCTGAGACACCTGCCCATATTACCCAGTGACTGTATCAAACCATCTCATCCAGGATCTTCCTTTTCTGTACTGTCCTTCCTCCCTTCCAAGCATGATGTCCCTCTCCAAGGACAGTCCCTCCAGGAAACATGCACAGAGTAAGTGAGACCAAGTTTCAAAATCCTTGCTCTAAGGAGCAATTTGGTTTCACCCTCTCTAAGACAGACCTGTTTGTTCTCTTGGCAGTCCATGGAATGTACAATACTCTTCCCCAGCATGGCAACTCAAACGCATTGAATCTTCTTCTCTCATCCTTATGTATTGTCCATCTCTGATGTATAACAGGTAATTATGAAGATCATGGCCTAGCTCAGGCACACTTTAGTCTCCAGACTGACATCATTGCTCTTCAGTACTCTGGGCATCCCATGGACTACCAAAAGAGCAAACAAATATGTCTTGGAGAGAGGGCAGCCAAGAGTTTTCTTTGGAGGCAAGAATGATGAAGCTTCACATCACATACTTCGAGTACATTGCTAGGAGGGGTTATTCCTTGGAAAGGATTATGATGCTTGGAAAGATGGAGAGTTGGCAAAGGAGAGAAAGACCCTTGGCCCAGTGAATTGACACAAAGACCACTCTAGTGTTCCAGGAAGTATAAAGATGACGCAGGATAGGACAAGATTCAGATCTGTTGTTCCTAGGGTCACTAAGAATTGTACTTGTATCAACAGCACCTAACAACAACATCCAAGAGTACTGATTGTGGAGCAGAGTAAGTTGAAATTGTTAACAATCTCAGTGTCTTCTCCATGTATCATGCTGCTACCAATAAGAATCTTTGTTTTCTTGATGTTAAGCTTCCATTGTATTGCAGACCACAATCGACCCTTTGCAGCAAATGCTTCAGGCCCTCCTCAGTTTCGGCAAGTAAGGTTGTGTCATCTGCATAATGGAGATCGCTCATGAATCTTCCTCCAATTCTGATGCCACGTTTTCCTCATAAAGTGTAGCCTCCCAAATGATCTGTTCCACACATAGATTAAAAAGGTGTAGAGACAGGATGTACCCCTGACACACTCCTTTCCTAACTTTGAACCATACAGTATTTCCTTGTTCTGATGACTGCTTCCTGGTCTAAAGATATGTTGTTGCTGTTGTTGTTTTGTGCCACAGAGTCAGAAGTGACCCATTGCTGACTCTCCAGCAGGTTTTTAGAGGCAGTGAATCACACAGGAGGAAATTGCCCATCCCTCTCCATGGACTGGTGGCCTCGAGCCATGTGCCTTCAGAATTGCAGCACAGTTTCTTGCAACAAGTTATATTTCTGTACACACACATACACACACACACCCTTATATGTTGTTTCACAACAACTATAGCTAACTCTGATAAAAATGGGAATCCCAGAACATTTGCTTGTGCTTAAGCAAAACCTATACTTGGAGCAGGAGGCAATCATCAGAACAGAGCAAAGAAACACTGTATGGTTCATAATCAGGAAGGGTGTACACAAGGGATGTGTCCTATCTCCAAACCTTTACAATCTATATGCAGATCATCCAGGAGATTGGGCTCTATGACAAGGAATGTGGCTTCAGGATTGGAGAAAGACTCATCAACAATCTGCGTTATACAGATACCACAACCCTGCTTGCTGAAACTGAGGAGGACATGAGGTGCTTGCTGCAGGAGGTCAAGGACTACAGCCTACAATACGGATTAAAGTTCAAGGAAACAAAGATTCTCATCACTGGGCAGATTGACAGCAACATGATAGATGGTGAAGAGATTGAGATTGCTTTAGTTTGTTGGCTCCACAAATAACACTCTTGGTACCAGAAGCCAGGAAATCAAAAAACAAATTGCTTTGGGAAAGTCTGTAGTCAAGGACCTCTCCAGAGTACTGAAAAGCAACAATGCCAATCTGGAGACTAAGGTGTGCCTGATTTAGGCCATTGTCTTTACAACCACTTGCTTTGGCGCTAGAGAAGAGTATTGAATATACCATGGACTGCCAGGAGAACAAACAGGTTTGTCCTAGAGTGAAACCAGGCTGCTTCTTGGAGGTAAGGACTCTGAAGCCTTGTCTGACATACTATGGGCATGTTTCAAAAAAAAACCAAACCTTGGAGAGGGACGTTGTGCTTGGAAGTGAGGAGGGACAGGCAAAAGAGGAAGACCTTTGATGAGATGGATTGATTCAGTGATTGGGGTTATGAGTGTAGGTGTGTCAGAGACAATGAGGTTGGCACAAGATAGAGCAGATTCCAGGGTTGTTGTACACAGACCCAAAGTCACATAACAACAACATATATTGTTTACCATCAAGAGCTATGAGTTGGAACCAACCCATAGCTGGCCCTCCAGTAGGCTTTCAGAGGCACAGGAGGAGATGTAGGGGTAGAGAGAGTCTGGTAATATGGCAGACTAGAAGAAATTGAGGATTTCTGCCAATTTTTACAGGCATCCAATGTGAGATCAAGATGCATTAGCAATACCAAAGACAAGCATAGTACACAACAGCAGTGAAATATCTGCTAAAGAAACTGGAGCATCACAACAAGATAAAGGTAAATAATCCAATAGAAAAATGGGCACAGGATATGAACAGGCACTTCACCGAAGACGACATTCAGATGGCTAACAAACACATG
>NW_006399902.1:737993-846479 GCF_000299155.1 Elephantulus edwardii | reverse complement strand
CTATTAGTTTAGAATTAAAAAAAAGAAAAAAAGAAACTGGAGAATTCACCTAAAATCCTAGAAAAATGCCATGACTTTTAAAGTGTCCAGTCTTAGTCACTGGGTATTGTTGTTGAATATCATTGAGTCAGAATTGACCCATAGCTGACCCTCTAATGGGTTTTCAGCAGTTAGTGGCACAGGAGGAGATTTCCTATCCTTCCCCAGAGGAGTAGTTGGTGGATTCAAACCACATGCCTTCAGGATTGCAGTGCAGTTTCTTACCACTGGGCCACCAGAGCTCCCTTGTCTGCTAAGCAGAACTCCCTTAAGTCTAAATTTTGACATAATGATGATTATTGATGTGAATTCTTCAATCTCTGATCAAAAGGGAGAAGTGTTAGAGTGGAAAACAACCATGCATGTGTCACACAGTAACTGTTGAATATTGAGCTGATTCTAAAATTATATGGTACAGAAACTTCCATGTTGTCAAGTTTTTAGTTTCACCTACCTGCTAGCAAAAGTCCTTTATTATGCATATATAGCATTAACATCTTAAAAATAAGATACCCCTAATAACAAAGCTTTGTGATCGGCTTGTGGGTTTAGCTGGCCTGGGGGCTCTCTGATTCTCCCACTCTTCTATCACTCATCTTCCTTTTCTATAGCATGCTGGAATAAACTTACCTTTTCTTGATTAAAAAAAAATTTTAATTTATTTAAAATTTAAAAATAGTAATAACAATTGGTGACTGGAATAAATATAAAAGTTGGAAACAAATGTGGACTGGTAATTGGAAAATACAGCCTTGTGACAGGAATGAAGTTGGAAAGTGAATGACAGACTTGTACAATGATTTGTTGATTCACTGCAAATGCCTTTAAAAGAAAACAAAACTTTAAATACGACTATATACATAGACCTCACCTGATGAACTACACAGAAATCAGACTGACTACATCTGAGGAAAGAATGAATGGAAAAGCTCAATATCAGAGTCAAAGCAAGGCCAGGGACTGACAGTGGAACAATCAATCACTCATGTGCAAGGTCAAATTGAAGGTGCAAAGATAAAAATGAGTCCTCAAAAACCAAATACAGCCTTGAGTCTACCCCAACTGAATTTTAAAACCATCTGAAGAATTGAACATTAAAACCAAAGACCACTTGAGTTGTGGGATGGCATCAAGGGTATCATCCACAAAGAAAGCTTTGGCCATTTTAAAACCATGGAAGAGGAAAAAAAGACCACAATGTATGTCACAAGAGATTCTGAAACTTGCTCTAGAATATAAATAAGCCAAAACTAAAGGAAGACATGCTGAAGAGAGTTAAACAGAAGACAAAGAAAAGTATTACAACAAAACATGCAAATAGCTGAAATTAGAGAACCAAAAGATCAGAACACATTGAGCCTTTCTCAAGTTTAAAAACAAATACAAGCCTAAAGTTGCAATATTGAAGGATTCTATAGGCAAAATCATAAAGATGGAGAAAGCATCTGAAGATGGGAGAAATACAGAGAATCATTGTACTAAAAATAGTTGCTTGACATAGAGTTATCACAGGAAACATCAGGAAGCAATGGTAACAAAGAAAGAAGTTCAAGCTGCACTGAAGGCCGGAAACAAGTCCCCAGGAATTGATACAATACCAATTGACATCTTAGAACAAATAGATACAGCCTTGAATATGCTGACTAGCCTATAACAAAAATCTTGGAAGATAACTGGTCAAATAAATGGAAGAAATCCATATTCCGATTCAAACAAACAAACAAAACAAAACAAAAAGATGACACAGCAGAGCTCAGAAATTATCTAATAATATCAATAATATGCCATTCAAGTAAATTCTTATAGAATATTATTCAAAATTGGCTGAAACAGTAACTTGGCAGGAAATCCTCAGAAATTCAAATTGGCTTGGAAAATCCAATAGCACTCTCAAAAAGAGACCACAAAACTAGAGCTAGCTATCATTGCTGATATCGGGTGCATCTTGACTGAAAGCAGAGAAAGTACCAGAAAGATATTTACTTGTGTTTTATTGAGTATGCAAAGGCATTTGCCTATGTGGATCATAAAAAAGTTACTGAACACATTAAGAATGAGAATCCACAACACAAAATTGTGCTCATGGAAAACCTAAACTTAGACCAAGAAACTGTTTTCTGAACAGAACAAGGGAATGAATGCGTAGTTGAAAATCAGGAAAGTTGTGTGTCAGAGTTGCATCCTTTCTCCATACTTATTCATTCTGTATGCTAAGCAAATCATTCAAGAAGCTTGACTAAATGAAGAAGTGGCATCAGGATTGGAGGAAGACTCGTAAACAACCTGCATTACACAGATAACCACAACTCTGCTTGTAGAACATGAAGAAGACATGAACTCTTACTGCAGAAGATCAAAGACTACAGCCTGCAATATGGATTACATCTCTGATGACATGGGTTTGTTATTTAAAATTACTTTCCTAGCCATTGACTTTGACTTTCACCATATGGCCAACCGAGGACATAAATAGTGTATGTATAAACTAATCATTATGGGATTAGTTAGTTTTCCCATCTCACCAGGTTTAAATTGACCAAGTTTACTAGCAAAATGTGGGAATCTCATTACCAGCAATAGAGAAGCAGAGAAGGTAGCATGCATCCTACAGGGACAAAGATCTCTAAGCCAGTTAAACGAGGACCTAAATGACAGCATCAGTAACCACAATGAAAAACAAGAGGCCAACATGAGACAGAGTTGATTAGAACTGCTGTTCCATGGAGCCAGAGCCAAGGTCCTTTGCCCAAGCATGCTGAGGGACTGAGGCGAGAGGTCAGGACTAAGTGAACTTTGTGATACTAACCTAAGCCATGAGGCTGAGGGTCAAAGGACCTTTGAGCATGCTTGAGAAGCTGTCCTGACTGAGAAATTGTATCTTATTGACCTGAATTATAACCTATCAACTTCTCTAATAAACCCCATAATTGTGAGTATGCTTCTGCGAGATCTGTGTGGCCATTGAAATGGTTTCAGATCCAGAAGTGGAGCAGGAAATTTGTACTGAAATTAGTAGAAGTAGGTTCAAAAGTGGAGACCAGGCCTGACTCTATGGAAATTGGTTTTGGATTGTGGACATTACTGATGTAAACAAGTCCCCTTTGTGAAGTTAACAGATGCCACATGCAGCAGACTCCATGCTGCCCCCTCTTTTCCCCTACAGTGGTAAGAACCTGTGCTGCCATCCCAAAGGCACAAAGTTCCAAACCACTTAGCGGTTCTGAGGGAGAAGGAGGGGCAATTTCTTCCCATGCATTTCACTGCCTCCGGAAACTCACTGGAGGATCAGCTATGAGTTGGTTCTGACTCAGCAGCACATGACCACACAACAACAACACTAAGAAAATAAAAATCCTCACCACTGGATCTATAGGTAGTAAAATGATAGATGGAGAAAAGACAGAAGTTGTCAATGATTTCCTTTTAGTTTTGGTCCACAATCAATATATTGGAAGCAGCAGTCCAAAAGTCAAAAGCTATGTAGCACTGGGGAAATCTGCTGTCAAGGATCTCTCCGAAGTGATGAAGAATGAGGATGTAAGTAGAAAGACTAACATGTAACCTGATCCAGGCCATGGAATTTTCAATTGCTTCCTCTGCATTTGAAAGTTGAACAATGGAAAAGAATGACAGAATAAGAATCAATGTCTGTGAATTGTGGTGTTGACAAACAGTATTGAATATTCCGTGGACTACCAAAAGAGCAAATAAATCTTCTTGAAGGAATATATATGCCTCAGGGCAGAACCAGGGTGTTCTTTAGAAGCAAGGATGGTGAAACTTTGCCTTACTTAATTTTGTCATATTTTCAGGAGGAACCAGTCCTTGGAGGGAGATAGCTTGATAGGAAAGGTAGAGGGGTCAGTGAAAGAGAGAAAAACACTCAACCAGATGGACTGGGACAGTGACCATAAGGGACTTAGACGGAAATCATGAAGATCAAGACGGGATAGGGCAAGGTTCTGATATGTTGTTTATAGGGTCTCTATGAGTTGAAGACAACTTGATGGCAGCTAACAATACAACATATCCCTAGCTTCCTGAATCTGCCCATATAGCATTATATCCATTATTTCTTCCCAAGTGAAGCTATCACCTTAAATTCAAACACCATTTGGGGTTGAGATTTCAGTTGGCATTATAAGTCAGACACTCTTACAAAAAGATTTTGGAACTGGTTTTCAGCAATATCACCTGTTAATCACGGGGGTGGGGGGCAAGGTTCTCTTTCAAGGCACACTTGGAACTGATTGGAAATCTTTCAGGAGATGCTTGAGCTGTAAACTGGAAGGCCTGAACTAATCTCTTTCTTTCTTCAATTTGTCGAGCATAAGTAGAGCCAACCAATCTGCTTCCCTAAACTTCTTCTTCAGGCACAATTGTAGAGAAGTATTAAACATGCAATCACCCAGAATTTCACTTCTCACAAATATTTGACCCATTGGTGGTTATATTTTGCATATTAATATTGTCATTCATGCGCTGGGTTAGCAGCATGCCTTTTACAAAGGGAGGCACAACCCTCTCTACTACAGAAAAAAAATTGTCCTCCTTTAAGACTAGTCATACTAGAGGCACATAGTTTGAATCCACCAGATGCTCTGCTGGAGAAGGAGGAACAAGCCCCTCCTGTATCAGTCAGATCTGATTTGACAGTACACACAAAAATAATGAAATAAAATTTTTTAAAAAATTTTTAAAAAAAGACCAGTCAGACTAGAGAATTTATTTAGGAAAGTGAAGTCATTCTTATGGTTTTATATGATTGATTTAGTCCCAGTCCCAAGGAGTCCTGGAGATGTAGCACATAGCGTGGCGGGCTGCTAACCAGGAGTCTGAATCCACTGGGTGCTCCAGGGGAGAAAGATGGGCAGGCTTTTTCCATTAAGATTTACCGTGTTGGGGTGCCACTGTTGTAGAATGAGGCTGGCATCGGGGGGTGGGGGGGGATAAGACTGAGAAAAACTGGATAAAATATGTTTACAGCATTGAAGTCTATGCGGGAGAGAATAGTTTAAAAGTATTCTATTTTAGGGCATTATGTTTATCGTAGGAGTACGCAATGAGGGTTGCAGAATGGATTATATTTGGGGTTGGGAGAGGTGTGGGGGGGATTGTGTACCAATGAGGGAGTTTTGCTTTTTAAGGAAAGGAGCAAACGGGGGGTGGGGGCAGGGAGAAGGGTGCAACAATGAATGAATGGAATTCCAAAATTTCTGTAGATGTTCATTGAAATGAAAAATAAATAAATGAAAATTTTAAAAAAAAAGATTTACTGTGTTGGAAACTCTCAGTCAAAACTGACTTGTTAATAATGAGTTTGAGTTTGGGGTTTTTTGGCTTTTTTGTTTTGTTCTGTTTTTATTTATATACATTGAAACACAATGTGAATGAAGAATAGTGTGAAACACTATGCATATGAACTTTGTAAGCAAACCAATATGTTATTTTTTGTTATTATATGCCATCGAGGCACCTGCAACTCAACCAAACCAAAATAAAATAAAAATTTACTTTTTATTTATAACAAAATAATTTGTATACATTGTGTTTCACACTTTCCTTCATTGACAGTATGTTTCATACAATCATTCACATACATTGCATTTTATAAAATCAATCACCTTTGAACTATGCCCACCTTTACCCTGTCATTTCAGGTTCCTGCAAGATCTTTCCCATTTCCTTCACCTCCACCCCCCACCCAACAAATTGTGTGATCCAAATTGTCATTTCCACCCTGCCCAACCTCATCCCTCTGTTCCCACCCTTTACTCCTTTGGGTTCCCATACATGTTTTACTAGTTATCTTTCTATTTTTGCAGTAATGGTCTTATGCAGTGTTTATCCTTATGAGACTAAGTGAGTTGACCCAGCTTAATGCTCTCCAGGCTCTCCCAAGTTATGCAGTATTTTTCGAAATCGTTGCTGCTGAGTTCTGCATAGTATTTTATCATGTCAATCTACCACAATCTTTTATTCCTTTCAGTGGTGTTTAGACATTTGGGCTGTTTCCGTGTTCTTGGAAAGATGAGTAATGCTGCTATGAATGCTGGGGTACAAATCTCCATTTGTGTCTCAGTTATAATTTCCTTGGGATATATTTCTAGGGGTGGAACAGCTGGGTCATATAGAGTTTCTTTGTTCAGCTTTTTGAGGAAATGCCAAACTGTGTTCCAGAATGGTTGTATCATTTTACAATCCCACCAACACTGTATGAGAGTTCCTACCTCTCTACATGCTCTCCAACATTTATAGCTTGCTATAAATTTTAAACTTTGCCACTGTTACTGGGGTGAGATAGTATTTAATTGTGATTTCCATTTTCATCTTTTTTTATTACCAGTGATTTTCAGAATTTTTTCTTGTGTCTGTTGGCCTTCTGAATGTCTTCCTCTGTGAAAAGTATTTCCATGTCTTTTGTCCATTTTGTAATTGGGCTATCAGTCTTTTTCTTATGGAAGCCCTGTAATGTTCTGTAAACTTTTGTTATGAGACCCCTGTCTGACATGGTATTGCCAAATGACTGAGTTTTTTTGAGATCTACGCATGGTACTAAATTCTCTTACACTGAGTTCTCTAGAGAAGCAAAGCCATGAAATACACACACACACACACACACACACACACACTGGTGGTATAGAAAGTAGAGAGTTGTTCTGCTCAGCCAAAGGCTGAGCCTCTTTGATAATTTGAATCCATCAGCAAATCTGGGAAAGATGAACAATCTCCTCCCATATAATTTATAGCCTCAGGGTCAGCTATGAGTTGGTTTCAAATTGATAAGAATGAGAGTATGTATAGAAAGACACAGGTATTGTTGTTGTTGTTGTTGTTGTTGTTGTTGTTGTTGTTTTTAGGTGCCATTGAGATGAGTATGAATCATAGTGACCCCATGATCAAAAAGATCTGTACACTGTTCTATCTTGTGCTATTTTCAAAACTTCCTGACACACTAGAGCCCACTGTGGCAGTCAGTGTGTAAATCCACATGGCCAAGGGTCTACTTCACCTTTGCCGAACCGCAACCCTTCCTGCCATCATGTCCTTCTCCAAGGAATAGCCACTTTTAGCAACATGCCCAAAGTATATAAGGCAGAACCTCATCATTCTTGCCTCCAAAGAGTTCTCCAGCTGCACCCTCTCCAAGACATATCTGTTTGTTCTTTTGACCATCCATGGAATGTTCAGTGTTCTTCTCCAACACCACAGCTCAAAGGCATTAATTCTTCTTCTGTCATCCTTATTCATTTTCCAGCTCTCAAGATGTATAACAAATAATCAGAAAGACTATGGCTTAGATCAGATGTACCTTAGTTCTCAAGCTGACATCATTACTCCTCAATAATTTGGAGAGGCCCCTAACTGCATATTTTCTCAATACAATGTGTCTCCTTATTTCCTGACTACTGGTACCAGTGGTGCTAACTGTGGATCCAAACAAGTTGAAACTGATGACAGTTTCAATCTCCTCTCTATCCTCGATGATGTTGCGTTTTGATTCAGTGGTAAGAATCTTCGTTTTCTTGATATTGAGATGCAATCCATGCAGAAGGCTACATTCCTTCATCTTCTGCAACAAGTGTTTCAAGTCCTCCTCACTTTCAGCAAGCAAGGTTGTGTTATCTACATAGTGCACATTATTGTACATAGCGCACATTATTGATGAGTCTCTCTCCAATCCTTATGTCACATTCTTCTTCATAGAGCCCAGCCTATCAAATAATTTGCTCAAATACAGATTAAATATGAATGGAGTGATAATGTAGATATACAATGTTTTTATTAGGTGCATTTGAGTTTAGTAGATGGCAACCCTGTGAACAACAGATCTGAACCCTGTCCTATCCTGTGCCAGCGTCATCATCTCTAACAGACTTGAGCTCATTGCTGCAGCCACTGTGTAAAGCACCTTGTTGAAAGTTTTTCTCTCTTCCACTCACCAGCTACCTTTCCTCTTCTAACAACATACCCAAAATATGTGTGATGAAGCCTTGCCATCTCTGCCTCCAAGGAAAACTCTGGCTGTGCTTTTCCCAAGACTATTCTATTTGTTCTTTTGGCAGCCCAAGAGATATTCAGTTTTCTTCTCCAACATCACAACTCAAAGGCATCAATTCTTCTGTCATCCTTATTCATTACTCATCTTTCAGATGCATGACAAGTTATTGAAACTGCGATGGACTGAATCGGGAGCATTGTATTCTTCAACTGACATCATTGCTTTTCAGTATTTTGAAGAGGTCCCTGACAATAGACTTGCTCAATGATTGCCTGACTGCCCGTACCAAGGGTGTTGATTATTGATCCAAGCAAGATTAAATCATTGACAGCTTCATTCCTTTCTCCACCTATCATGATGTTGCATATTGGCCCACTGGTAAAGATCTTTGTTTTCTTGATGGTATGATGTAATCCACACTAAAGGCTGTAGACCTTGATTTTCTGCAGCAAGCATTTAAAGTCTTCTTCATTTTAAGCAAGCAAGGTTGTGTCATCTGCATAACACAAGTTGTTGATGGGTCTTTCTCTGATCCTGATTTCCCTTTCCTCTTCATAGAGTCAAGCTTCATGAATTATTTGCTCAGTTACAGACTGAATAAGGGTGTGTGTGTGTGTGTGTGTGTGTGTGTGTGTGTGTGTAAAGAGAGAGAGAAATCTCAGGGAATTGACTCACAAATTTGTAGAAGTTGGCAAGTCTCAAGTCTATGGAGCAGATGTCAAGATAGAAGCTTCTCCACTCACTAGCTGCAGGGGTTCGTGAACCCAAACTTGGCAGAACAGAAGGCAGGCTTTTGGTTCCAGAAGTTGACAAATTCAAGATTGGCAGGCAATGTGGAAGGCTGCTGGCTCAAGCCCAAAGAACCAGAGACAAAATAGTGATGAACTAAATACAGAATCCCCGTAGAGCAAAAATCAAAAGAGTTTTACTGGATATCCATATAATCGATGTAGACCACACTCCCTTTCATAAAATCGGTTGCTTCTATAAGATCTCATCATGAAAATTATTACATTATATCAGCTCTCTTCAAAGGAATGACTATCATAACTTTGAACTCGAGAATCGTGGACAGCCAAGCTGATCATCATGGCAATAAAAGATGTATAGAAATAGGAAACCTCATATATTACTAGTAATAATATATAATTGTGCAGCCACTGTGCAAACACAGTTTGAAAATTCTTCAAGAAGTTAAGCATAAATGTAACATGTGATCTAGAAATTCTGCTCCTGGTTATACGCACAAGAGAAATGAAAATACATGTCTATGCTAAGCTAGTTCAGGAGTGTTTATAGCAATATTATTTACTTACTTCACACAATGGAATACTATGCAGCACTCAGGAGCAACAATTTTGAAAAATACTATATAATATGGCAGAGGCGAGACAGTATTATGCTGAGTGAACTAACTCAGGCACATAAGGACAAATACTGCATAAGGTCATTATTGTAAAAACAGAAGGATAACCAGCAAGATGTGTATGGATATCCAAAGAAAGAAGGAGAGGGGGGCAGAGGGGTTGAGGGCAGAGAAGGAGGTAAATCACTGGTTTGTAGGGGTTTGTGAGTGGAAGCAAGTGGTGGGAAAAACAATAAAAGCAATGTACATGAGTGAAACACAATGTAAATTATTGTATGAAAGCCAATTTTTAAAAAAAGAGTTTACGCTGGAAACAATCTAAATGTCCATCAACAGATGACTGGATAAATAAGTAGTGGAATATGTGTGCAGTGAAATATTGTTGTTGCTATTTGCTGTTGTATGATTTGATAGCACATAACAACAACAACATGTGCTGTCAAGTCAATAAGACTCTATGAACAATGGCCCTTAAGGTTGACCTATCCTGAGCCAGCTCACCATCTCTGACACACCTGATCTTATTGCCACAGTCATTGTGTCAATTCATCCAGGGTCCTTCTCCAAGTACTGGTCCTTCCTGGTAACATACCCAAAGAATGTGAGACAAAGCTTCAAAATCTTTGTCTCCAAAAGGCTAACTGATTTTATCTTCTCCAAGACAAGCCTGTTTATTCTTTTGTCAGTCCATATATTGCATGTACCGGCTGGCAGTTCACTAATTTTCTCCAGTACCACAACCCAAAGGCATGGATTCTTCTGTTATCCTTATTCATTTGTCCAGCTTTCAGATGCATAGCAAGCAACTGAGAAAACCAAGACCTGGATCAGGTGCACATTAGTCTTTAGACTTACATCATTGCTCTTTAGCACTCTGGAGGAGTCCTTGACAGGAGATGTTTCCAAGGCAACTCATCTTTCTGTTTACTGATTACTGATGCCAATAGTGTTGATTTTGAATTCAAGCAAGATGAAATCATTATCAACCTCAATCTTTTCTCCATTGATCATAATGCTGCCTATTGGCCAGATGGTAAGGATCTTTGTTTTCTTGAAGTTGAGATGCAATCCATATTAAAGACTGCAGTCCTTGACCTTTGTCAGCAAATGCCTCAAGTTCTAGTTTTGATGAGCAAGGTTGTATCACCTGCTTAACAGAGGTTATTAATAAGTCTTCCTCCGATCCTGATGCCACATTCTTCTTCATAAATTTCAGGTTCCTGAGTGATCCGTTTAGCATACAGATTGAAAAGACGGGGAGAAAGAACACATCCCTGATGCACTCTTTTCTTGATTTTGAACCATGCAGTGTCCCCTTTGCTCTGTTTAGAAAACTTCCTGATCTAGGTATAGGTTTTGTGTGAGCACAATCAAGTGTTCTGAGTTTCCTATTCTTCTCAGTATTGGCCACAATTTGTTGGGAAATACTATTCAGTCATAATAAGGAATGGAGTACTGATGCTAAAAGGCTCACTGCCATCAAGTTGATTCTGGATCACAGCAATTCTATTGGTCTAAGCAGAACTGTTCCATTGGAAACCCCAGGGTTTTTAAGACTGTAAATCTTTACAGAAGCAGACTGCCACATCATTGTCCTGCAAGAGTCTGCTGAGTTTGAACCACTAACCTGTCTGGGTTTACAACTCAGCACATTAAACACTGTGCCTCCAATGTTCCTTGCAGTAATGATCGATGCAGAAAAGTGGATGAACCTCAAGAACATTATGTTCCACAGAAGCCAGAGATGAAAATATTTAAACAAAAGATCACGTATTGTGTAACTCATTTTAGGTGAAATATCTAGAGTGGACAAATCCATAGAGATAGAAAGCAGGCTAGTGATTGTCAGGGAATGGGGGAGGAGGGATGAAGAGCGATTACTTAATTGGTACAGAGCGTTCTTCTGGAATAATGAAAAAGTCAGCAGCTACACACAGATTTCAGTCGGATCTCCCGGGCAACGACAGCTACCTTGCAGCAGTGAGGATGCTGTGGGGATTCATCGGCACAGGACAGGAACATAGACCTTGTTGTGGAGGAGGTGACACTCTCCAGGCATAGTTTCTTCCTTGTTTCCTCCTCCATCATCATCTCTCTTTCTACATCACTCCTTCCATAGGCCTTTTTGCCTCTGCCAGGATGAAAAGGTGAAGCCAAAAAGCCCTGCAGAGCCCCCTTCAGCTCTGAGTTTCCGTGATTCAAAAATTTCATGGCTCTAGAATGGACCATGTACAAGATTAGAGATGATGCCGTTCAACTTGAACTCTATGTCCCTACAATGCAGCACAGAGTCTGCACAAAATAAACATTCAGAAAATATTTGCTGAATATTCTAGGTGTCTATGAATCTAAGATTCTGTGGGCTCAGTGGATCTTTCACATCTTCAGCTGCTGTTGCTTTTTTAACAAGACTTCCCATCTTAAATGCCAACAGGGCCAGGGAGGGAATAGCATGAGGAAGAAGGGTCCAATTTAAGTGCATATGCAGATCTCCTCAGTTCCAGGGGAGCCCAGTAAGGCCAGACATGGCTGGTGCCCAAGACTGGACCAGTCTTGAACCCTCTGGCCCAGGCTTGCTGTGCTTGGCTTCCATCATGACTGTGTGCAGCCTCTCGGCTCTGCTTTTTCTGTTCCTTGCTTTCCTTCCAGAATTTGGTCTGTCCTCTGATAGTTGTAGGCAGAACCTTCCATTGCAAGGGGAAGAATACAAATAGCTTGAGCAAGATGCAAATAGCCCTTTGTTGGCCAGTGTAGCTGGAAAATAATAGGAGTGAAACTCGCTTCAGGGATGGCTGGGGGAGAGGCTTAAAGGATGTCCTTGAGCTCTCTCCCCTCCATCCCTTCTCTCAGCTCTGTGTCCACAGCATTTCCAGGCTCATGTCCCTGTGAGCCCAGAGAAAGAAAGGCCTTCTCCATCCTGGTATCCATGTGTTATATCTCAGGGAAGAGTCTAATTGACTGAAGTTGAATTCTTTCTCCCACCCAGAGAGCATCCCCAGGGAAAGAACCATATAAAATTGATTCCTTACTACTAAGTGGATTCTAGGCAAGTACCTCCAAGGTCCTCTACCTGAGCTGGTATACCCTTCAGTCCAAAGATTCCTATGAGACCAGAAGTCTCCATGACATGGCTACACCCCCACCTCCAACCCCTGTCACACCCTAAGGCTACAGAAATGAAAAGTAAGGTCTCTGGGTTTCAACAGAAGGCAAAGATGGGCTGGATCAAAGGGTTCAGAAGAGGGACCTAGTAGAAGACAAAAGAAAGCAGGAATCTGTCCTCCATCTCGCTGCATGATGTTGGGAGGAGAAGAGTGGACCCCAGCTATCATCCAATGACCCCTGAAAGAATTCCAAGTCATGTCTCACGTGTTCACTCAGGGCTAGATTTTTATTCTAGTCTGGTTCCTGCTCTGTGAGCAAAGTAACTGTCAGAAGAAAGATGGATGGCTTAGAATAGTCCAAGACTAATGAGGAAGGTATTTATCTCACAAGCAAATCAAAGAGCAACCAATTAGTAGAAAACTATAAAAAGTACCACTCAGATAAATCATTTACTCAGCCAGACATGTATTGAGTGCTGTTGTGAGCTTCTACTGTTGTTGTTGTTGTTATGTGCCGTTGAGTTGCTTGCAACTTATACCCTATGTACAATATCCCTGAAACCTGCTCTAACCCATGCCAACCTTACTATACCTGATACATCTAATCTCATTACTCCAGTTGCTGGATCAGTCCATCTCACTGAGGGTTTTCCTCTCTTCCACTGTCCCTCCACCTTCCAAGCATGATGTCCCTCTCCAAGGACTGGTCCCTTCTTACAACATGTCCAAATTATGTCAGATAAAGCCTCAAAATCCTTGCCTCCAAGTAGCAGCTTCTACTAAAAGATCAAAATCCACTGCTATTGATTCAAGTCTTACTCACAGTGAGACTCCTTCAGCTTCCTGAAGGTATAAGTCTTAATAAGAGGAAACTGTGACATCCTTCTTGAGAGGCAGTTGTCATTGTCATTGTGTGCACTGTCAAGTCAGAATTGACCCATAGCTAACCCTCCAGTGACTTTTCAGAGGCAAGGTGTTCACACAGTAAGAGATTGCCCATCCTTCTCTTGTGGGCTAGTTGGTGGATTCGAACCACCTACCTTTGCATTGGCAGCACAATTCCTTACCACTAAGCCACCAGAGCTCCCTTGGAGGAGGTCTGGTAGGTACATACCACCACCATTTAGATTAACAACTCAACCTTCACTACTACACTGCCAAGGTTCCTTACTAAGAGACTAGGATTGGTGGTGCATTCACTTTCTCAAGGACCTTGGGATTTCCAGGCATATCCCACCTCCCCCACTAGGGTCACAACCTGCCCAACAATCAAAGGGCAAAATGAAGAAGCATGCCAAGAAGCATGCCAAAGGTGAGAGGATCCCTGACCGGTATTTCAGTGGCACATTGATGCACTTGCATTGCCAGGTCCTCAACAATGTCAAAATGTTATGATTTTCCTGGGAGAAGTGGTGAGTAGAGCTGAGTAGAATTAAATACAGGCCTGACTGGGAAGGCAGCTTCAAGAGCGTGTAGCCATGGTAACAGCATCTTCGTTGACTTCCCTACAAGTCCAAGCAGACACAAGCAACTGCAGGAGAAGGCACCTCTCAGATCTCCCCCAGCCCCAGAACCCCAGGTCTGGATCGCACTTTCACTTAAGAGTCTGAGGACCTTCAACTTTGTTCATTGATTCACTGATTCAGTGTATTTACTAAATGTCTCTTGTGTGCGCTTATGCTCTTCTCATTCCCATCGAGGCAAAACTAACTCTGCAGGGTTTCTGGAGCTATAAATTGCACAGGAAGAGATTGTACGTCTTTCTCCGTTGAAGCTGCTGACAGATTCCACCTACTAAAGAGGCACAGCGTTTGGGTTAACAACGCACCTTCCTATGGAATATACCACCCACGCCCCCTTATTCTCTGCTAGGCATTTTGAACACCTGGGTATCTGATTGGTGCAAATGGCTGCTATGCTCAGCTGCCAACTGTAAAGGCGGAAATTCAAGTCCACCTGGAGGCGTGTCTGAGAAAAGGCCTGGCAATCTGCTTTTGAAAAATCAGCCATTGAAAATCCTACGGAGCACAGATCTGCTCTGGCACATATGAAGTCACCACGGATCAGAGTCAAGTTGAAGGCAGCTGGGGTTTTGTGGTTGTTTAAATCGTGAATATCACCGACTTCCCTTGCCCCCAGAGACCTTATACCTCAGAGGCGAGAGACTTACCTACATAAACAGAAGAATATAATTTGAAACTAAGGTGGTTATAAACATCAGGAGGTAGGACAGGAGGGCCTGATTTAGATGGTGGTTCAGGGATGATCTCACTGAAGAACTATTTGAGCTGAGACTTGAACAGTCAGAAAGAACCCACCAGAGAGAGAAAAAATAGATCACAACTTTCATGGTATCAGGAACAACCTACACAACCTTTGACGTAAGAAGTAGCTTGGGCCCCCTAAGAAAAAAAGGCCACCAGTATGTCTGGAGTGACGCTAGAAACCTGACAAGTGTCAGGTCAAGTGGGGCAATGTACCCAGTGCTGAGACCTAGAGGCCTCATTTGATGGCTGAAGAGGCCATGGAATTGGGGGAGGAGAGAGTAGTGACAAAAAGGAGAATGTTCAGGAAAAAGCAGTAGTCACAGGCAGGTCAGACCTGAAGAGTGGATGGTCCAGGAACCATACAAAGGAGTACACGCAGATGGCCTGAGATGAAGGTGGGGATCTGGGTGAGGCCAGGCCACACAGGTGACAGTTCAGAGGATAGCTTTGAAACAGAGGAAGTGATATGAGGCAACATATAATTATTAAAGAGCCCACCTCCTTAAGCCCAATCTTACTTTGTTCTCTAGCCAACTCTGACCAAGTTGCCAAGCAGATCAGCCCCTAACAAGATGGTCTATGCAATGAAATCAGGAAAAACACAGCTCTGGGGTCAGAGAGCTCAGGTATTATTAGGATCCTGACTCTCCCCTTCCCAGCTGTGTGGATTTGGGTGTGCTCTCAAACCTCTCTGAACAGCAGTTCAGGGCTGAGACTCCTTCACCATAGAGAGGGGCTCTGTGAGGGCTTGATGAGCTCAGGTGTGTGGCACAGGTGAACACACAGCAGATGCTCAATATGCAGCCCTGTTATCCTTGGTATGAGCTGATAGCTGATAGGGATCGGAGTAGGAATGAGGGTGGTGTCACACCATTCCCAGGTGACAAAAAAGACCAAAAGCTGTCACTTCCGTTTTCCAGCTGAGAAAACTGAGGTCAAGGGAAGAAAAACGAGTTGCCCAAAGACAGTGATGACAGGATGTCCAAGAGATTAGAAGGCTGAGTTAGGCGAGTGGTTAGAGTTGGTGCCTTCCAGAGCCACATGGACCTAGGTTTAAATCTGATCTTTGCTTTGCCAATCACTAGGTAGTGTCCTAGGCCAAGTGGCCTAATCTCTCCAGATCTCAGTCCCTCTTGTGTAAAATAAGGATTATATTCTTCCTCATGGGATTGCTGTAAGGAGCACAGGAGATGGTATAGGGGATGAGTCTATGTCATTCCAAGCACCTTTTCAGGGACAGTTACTATAACTGTGGTGGAATCTGGGGTCTTTCCAGCCTGGCAGGGAGTTGAAACTGACTGAGAATACTTCATATTTGGTACCCAGGACTGGGTGAAGGATGCTTAATAAACCAGCAAAAGAAAGAGCATCAGGTGATAATGGGAGGTAATCACTCTCCCTGTTCTGAAGAGCAGCTGCCCTGACCACCCTCCCCCACGAGCTTCTCGTCTCCTACTTGGCTCTTAGCTGGTTCCACTGTCATTTCTGCAGCAATAACAATAATTACAGTAATCTCATTCTTGCATCCTCCCTTTCAGCAGGGCTTTGCCAGCACAGACATCGCCCTCCTGCCTCCCCACAGAGAAGGATGCTAAAGGCAGTCTTTGAGCAGAACACACAACATCAACACAAAGTCTGACCCTGAGAAGGTCCTTTTTCATTCTGGTGCTCAGTTTCCCACCTGCACAACATCAGTGTTGAATTAGATACATATCAGGCAGAGCCAAGCTGCTTCCTGGAGGCAAGGATTTAGAAGCTATATCTCATATACTTTGGACATGTGGCCAGGAGGGGCCAGTCCTTGGAAAAGGACACTGTGCTTGAATGGGTGGAGGGACAGTGCAGGAGAGGAAGACCCTGGATGAGATGGATTGACACTGTAACTAGGGCAATAGGGGTAGATGTGGCAGAGATACTAAGACTGGCTCAGGAAAGGACAGGGTTCAGAGCTATTATGCATAAAGTCACTGTGAAACGCAGGCAACTCAATGGTATATAACAACAACAACAACACGAGGAGAGCCAGCTGTATTGAGCCATTAAGTTCTGCAGGGATGTTCAGGAAATGGCTATGAGTCTTCATGTTCACACCTATTCTATTCTCAACCTTGCTCTCATCTGCTTCATTCCCAAGCTTCACTACATTGATCTCTTGTTCCTCCTCCAAGCTCCATTCTGGCTTCAGGATCTTTGCACTTGCTCTTCCCTCTGCCAGGAACACACTACTACCAGAGCCCACTTTATCACTTCATTTAGATCTCTACTCAGACGTCCCCTAAAATAACACCCACACTTCTGCTCAATACACTAGGATGGGAGCTCTGGGAGGGCAGGGTCTTGACCTTTTCTGTTCTGTGATTTGAACCCAGGCTACAGGGCAGAACCTAGTATTTAGAAAATCTTTACTAAGTCTTTAGTAAAGTAATAGTTTGGAGTTAAATCCTGACTCATTTACTCCCTCAAAGTGTAACCTTAGGCTGGATTTTACTTCTCTAATTTCTAATGTTCCTCACATGTAAAATGGACTTAGTAATCATGCCAAAAATCACAAGGCAGTTGTGAAGCCAAAGTGGTTAAATGCAGACACATTGCTTAGTGCAACACATGGACACATAGTGTATGCTCCAGAAATCAGAGATATAATTGTTATTGTTGCTATTATCAGAAGCAGCACTGGATGCACTCACTCATCTGAATCAAGAAATTTGGAGTTACCTGGCCAACCGACTGGAAGAGATCCCTATTTGTGCCCATTCCAAATAAAGGTGATTAAACAAAATGTGGGAATTATAGAACAGTATCATTAATGTCACACACAAGTACAAGCTTTCTGAAGATAATTTTAAAACGGCTGGAGCAGTACATCAGTAAAAAACTGCTAGAAACTCAAGGTGGATTCAGAAGAGGATGTGAAATAAGGGAAATCATTGCTGAGGTCAGAAGGATCTTGATTGAAAGCAGAGAATAGGAGATCTGTTTCATTTGTTACTCAAATATTTTTAACTGTGTAGATGATGACAAATTATGGATCACATTGCAAAGACTAAGAATTCAAAAACACTTCAGAGTGTTCATGCAGAACCTGTAATAGACCAAGAGGCAGTCATTTGAATAGAACGAGGGTATAACACCTGATTAAAATCAGGAAGAGTGTGCAGGAGGGTTGTATCATTTCACCACTCCCATATAATCTGTATGCAGAGCAAATAATCCTAGAATCTAGACTACATAAAGAAGACTATGGCATCACAAATAGAAGAAAACCCATTAAAAACTGGTAAGATGAAGATAACACAAACTTGCTTGTAGAAAACAAAGACTTGATGAACTTAATGATGAAGCTTAAAGGCCTGCAATATAAAATACATCTCAACACTAAGAAAACAAAATTTCTCAGGACAGAATCAATAAAGAATATCATGACAAATGAAGATTGAAGTTATCAAAGATTTCCTTTTACTTGCATCTGCAATCAATGTTTATGGAAGTAGCAGTCAAGAAATCAAAAGATGTGTTGCATTGCAAAAATCTGATGTTAAAAAAAACCCCTCTTTAAAACACTTATGAGCAAGGATGTCACTTTAAGAAACAAGGTGCAGCTGAACCATGCCATGTTATTTTCAATCATCTCATATGCATGTGAAAGTTGGACAGTGAATTTGCATTTGCAATGGAAGTTAGACAACAAAGACCAAAGAATTTATATCTTTGAATGATGCTGCTGGAGAAGAATATTGAGTATTTTATAGATTGCCAAAATAACAATTATGTTCAGAACAAGTACAGCCAGGAATGTCCTTAGACATGAAGGTGGTGAGCCATCATCTCACATGCTTTGGACAGGTCATCAGGAGGACCAGTTCCTGCAGAAGGACATCATCATGCTTAGTTAGGTAATTCAAAAGTCTCACCATTGTCAAGTTCGAGCAAACTCATAGCTGATTCTCCAACAAGTTTCTAAAGCTGCATGTCACACAGGAGGAGAGTTAACATCTTTATTCCAAGGAGAATAAGGAGAAGGTGGTGAGTTTGAACCACCAGAGAAGCACTGCCTCTGGATTAGCTTCCAAACTCCCTATGGACTACACCATGGGTTGACACTGTAACAATGGGCTTAAACACAGCAAAGATTGTAAGGACGGTGCAGAGTTGCCTTCTATTGTATATAAGATCACTGTAAACTGGGAGAGGGGATGATCACTGTAAACGGGAGAAGATTCAGTGGCACCTAACAACAATAACTCATCCACCCATTCATACATTTCACAGCACATACTGACACGCCTTCTGCTGCCAGATGCTGAGGTGGGGGGGGTGGGAATCAGACAACAAGCTCATGTGTTAGTAAGAAGACAGACCAGGAGACCAGTAATAAGAGGTTGTATGCAAAGACAAAAATGGACTCAGTGTTGGAGAAGCCAAGCACAGGGGCCCAGCTTTACTGTGAGAATCAGAGAAGGCTTTACAGAACAGATGATAATAGGACTGTGCCACGAGGAGTGAGTAGGAGCCCTCCAGTCTCACCAGGAGCGATGGGCATCTAAGCAGAAGGCAAGGTGGGGGGGTAAACAGGGGCAGGCATTTGCCACGTGTGTAAGTGCTTAATGCTGTGCCTCTAGAGCGTGTCTAGTGCAGGGCTAAGGAATTTGGACTATGATCTGAGGTCCACAGAGCACCTGGGAAAGGTTCCCAGCAAAAATAACTCAATCAGCCTGATGTGCCCTGAGAATGGCTCTGGGAAGAGTGGAGGGTAGGCTAGAGGGGGGAGGCTTGAGGGCAGAGAGCCCTGACAGGGGAGCTGGGACATGAGGCAGATGGCCCAAAGCCCAGGGAAGGACCCTGTGATCAAAATCAGCCCAAGTTCACCTCAGAAGAAGCAGCTGGTCCAATAGACTTGATGCAGTAATATCTAGGCTATGTAAGAAAGCTTCTTCAAACCTCAGCTCATACTAGGGGTTCTAGGAGCCAGAGATAGTGGGCTGGAAGGTGCAGTTTGAGAACCATGAGATCAGAGAGCTGCAATGGACAGAAGGTCAACCAGGGCATCGCCTCACAACTGACAGGGATGTCAGGAAGGAATGTTCTGTCATCCATAACCAGGGCAGGGAAACTTGACAAGACAAATTTCTTCCCACCAGAAAGCCAAAGGGGAAATACATTTGTTTCCATGACACACTTGTGTTTTCAAGAGGCAATATGATTGTTTTGCACAGGAAAGCCAGGAATGGAAAATTCCACCTGCTGTGACAGTCACTTCCTCCCCCAGGCCCTAAACAATAAGAAGCAGCTTCTGTCCCCAACTTACTGGTGCCTGAAATTCTACCAGTGGAGCTCCATTCCTTTGGCTTGAGGTTTTGTTATTTGTTAAAATGCAAGAAACTTCATAGGAGCCGTGTTGGGAACACAAACTTATTTTCATTAATTCAACAAATATTCATTGAGTTCTTGCTCTAAACCAAGCTGCTGCAAAAGTCGGGGAATAGAAATATCAATTAAAATGTGTCCAGGTCTGAGCCTCGAAGGAACAGGGAGGCCTGTGAGTACAGAGAGAGGACTTGAGGATGGACAGCATGACAGCATGGTGTGAATGTTGGTGGTGGAATGAGGTGGTATGGGAATTCACAGCAGAGGTGACTCTTTGCAGAGCTACAAATGATGATGTTGGGATCTACAGGCTAAAGAGGGGATGCACAGGCGAAGGCCACATGTTCTAGTGTACAGAATCATGAAAAGCCTGGCCTGTGGGAACTCCAGGCCACTCCACATAGTTTGGGCACATGGTGGATACGGAGATGAAGGTGAAATGACAGGAAGGAGTTCCTGCTGGATGTTACTCATGATTTCAGGGATGGCCTCTGTCATCCCTCTCTGTTGCCCCCCCCACCCCCTGGCTTCCATTGCCCCTCCTCTCTTTATTGTTGGGTGCTGTTGTTGTTGTTATGTGCTGTCGAGTCACTTGCGACTCATAGCGACCCTATGTACAAGAGCTCTATACGCTCTTCTATCCTGTGCCATCCTAGCCATCTCAAACGCACTTATTCCCACCGCTCCAGTCACAGAATCGATCCATCTCATCAAAGGTCTTCCTCTCCTGCACTGTCCCTCCACTCTGTCAAACATAATGTCCCTCTCCAAGGACCAGTCCCTCCTTGCAACATGCCTAAAATATGTCAGATGAAGCTTCAGAATCCTTGACTCCAGGGAACACTCTGGCTTCACCCTCTCCAGGACAAACCTGTTTGTTCTCCTAGCAGTCCATGGTATATTCAACACTCTTCTCCAGCACCACAGCTCAAAGGCATCAATTCTCTTTCTATAAACCCTAGTCACTGTCCAACTCTCTGATGCATAGCACATAATTGTGAAGACTATAGCCCGGATCAGGTGCACCTTAGTCTCCAGCCTGACATAGTTGCTCTTCAGTACTCTTGAGAGGTCCCTCACAGCCGACTTTCCCAATGCAATTCATCTCCAGATTTCCTGGATGCTGTTACCAAAAGTGTTGACTGTGGAGCCAAGTAAATTAAAATTGTTATCTCAATCTCTTCACCATCCATGCTGATGCTGCCAATTGGCCCAGTGGTTAGAATCTTTGTTTTCTTGATGTTGAGCTTCAGTCCATATAGGAGGCTGTAGTCCTTGATCTTCTGCAGCAAGTGCTTCAGGTCCTCCTCAATTTCAGCAAGCATGGTTGTGTCATCTGCATAATGCAGGTTGTTGATGATTCATCCACCAATCTTGACGCCACATTCCTCTTCATATAGCCCAGTGTCTCAGATGATCTGTTCTGCATACATATTAAAAAGGTATGGAGACAGAATACATCTCTGACGAACCCTATTCTTGATTTTGAACCATGTAGTGTCTCCTTGCTCTGTTCTGATGATTACCTCCTGGTCCAAGTATAGGTTTTGCATAAGCACAATCAAATGTTCTGGGATTCCCATTCTTCTCAGAGTCAGCCACAGCTTGTTGTGATCCACACAGTCAAAAGTCTTTCCATAGTCAATGAAGCAAAGATAGACATTCTTCTGGTATTCTTTGCTTTCTGCTAAGATCCATCTGACATTAGCTATAATATCCCTAGTACCACAAGCTCTTCTAAATCCAGCCTGCACATCTGGCAGTTCTCTGTTGACATATTGTTCCAAACATTTTTTAATCATTTTCAGCAGAATCTTGCTTGCATGTGCTATAAATGATATTGTTTGATATGACACAGCGACTCTATGAACAGCTGACCTGAACCCTCCCCCATCCTGTGCAATCCTCATCATCTCCAACACACTAAAGCCCATTGCTGAAGTCATCGAGTCAATCCACCTCACTGATCACAACATTTCCTCCCACGTTGTCAAGTCGCCTGCAACTCATAGCGACCACTATGTAGAACAGCTCCAAAGCCCTATCCTGAGTCGATCTCATCATCTCAGACAGACCCAAATCCACTTCTTCAGTCACTGAGTCAATCCACCTCATCCTGGGTCTTCCTCTCCTGCGTTATCCCTCCACTTTTCCAAGCATGACGTTCTCCAAGGAGAGACGTTCATGTGCTCCTCTAGTGGACCTGCCACCTCCCACTCACTTCCCTTGGTCTGAGTGGGAATGGCCCACCCTCATCTACAAGGATGCCTCCGATTGGCCTTTAGCATGTCTCAGCCAGCTGGATAAATGACTGGTTCCGAGAAGGGCACAAGACCCAATTCACACCAATGAAAGAAGAGGACTTATCCGACAGGATCTAGGGCAGCCACGTTTCACCTCACTTTGTAAAGATGTCTCAGGAGGGCCTTCCTCTTAATTTCTTCTTCCTGGATTTGCTATAGAGGGAAAGGGGGCAAAAATCAAAGCAACATGTAGAGAAAGACAGATAGGAAATAACGTCAGAAAAATTGAGCAAAAATTAAGCGTAGACTGTGGTCAGCAGCACCTGAGAAGACCTAGCTCCTTAATTCTCAGCTGAGCTGGTCAATTCCTAGGTTTGTTCAAGACACTTTAGTGTTATCACCTCTGTAAAGTTCCTAAAGAGTGAGGGCCATTTTTCCACGACAGAATCCGGTAGAGAGCGTGTGCAAAGTCAGCTGACTGTGATGGGACAGGTATGCACAGAGCAGGAGTCAGCAGGACTGTTGACCCCACAAGAGTGGAGCAGCCACATTCTGCTCTGACAGCCGGATCAGAGCCATGTGTGTTGCCTGTGAACAACTACACATTTTTTCACCAGATCAAAGATTCCGCCCTAGGGATGGCTGGCATGTAGCTCTCTCTCAACCCTCCTACAAGACCAAAGCCTCTTTTCAAATTTACAATCCTTCTCAGACACAGAGTACCCAGTAAGCAAGATAAGCATAGGCTTACTTGTGCTTACTCACTAATCTAGTGAGAAGTCCGGGTGAAGTTGTTTGATTCATGTGAAACTGTTCACTACAGATTAGTGAGTAATTACACATAAATCCACGCTTACTTTGTTTATTGGACAATTCGTCCCTGCGTGATGCTGGCAGGCATGATACTGTCTTCCTGTTTGGCCACGCTGAGTGCCTCCTGCAGACCGCAGCCCCGTGACACGGCAGCAGGAAGAGATTTCATAGATGGCACAGTGGAGACCTCAGCTCCTCATGAGCTCCAGATGGATTGAAGCAGGAGCAAACGTCTCCTAAAGTTCAACCCTTCACTCTCCAACTATAGTTTGTTTACTAGGGCAGTCAAGCCTTGGGGCTCTCTCAGTCTGATCATTGGGTAGAAGGGGCCATGATCTCAGTCACCTACTGAGGGCAGACTCAAAGAGAGGGTAGACTTCTCAGAGCCAGCCAAGCTGTTTCTTTAAAAAGAGCACAGACACTTCTCTGGTCTCAGGATAATATGGGCTCAGGGTGCTGGGAGAGTGAGGACAGCGGTACGGTGACCTACTCTCTCTGTGGAAGGTGTGCAGCCCAAAGAATACTGGAGGATGAGTAAAGAGTTCAAAGGCCTCCTTTGTATGTGAAGGGGTGTGGTGGGTGTGTGTGTATATGTACACGTGAGTGTGAAGAGAGTTGTGGGGAAGGAGGAAATGATGGATGACGTGATGTGGAGAAGTTAGTCAGGAGCCTGAACACAAAAACCTTGGATGCTAACTAAGCTAAGGAACGTGAACTTGACCTTGTGAGTAGGGTAGTCTACACATGTATCCTTTTTCATAGGAATTTTTAAAAAAAAAAAAAAAGTAACTCATATGCTCTTAGGGATTCTATTGCAGTGGAGTCAACCCAACCCTTCAGGGCTGAGTATGAGTACAACTGCCCCACAGTGCCAAGACTGAGTTCGAACTTACCAATCTTTAGGTTAGAAGGAGAGTACTGTAACCACGGGGATTCAATAAGATAGATCTGGGACATCTTCCCTCTGTGTCAGCTTCACAATTTAAAAAATGCTCATCGTTTTGTATTTCTTACTAAAACAAGCTTGACTATTTCACAGACGGCAAAATATGCATGGGTTCAAATTCTCAGATTGGTAAAATAAAAGCACCTGTGGACCTATAGCCAGATGCTGACTTCTTGGTGACCTAGGTACCCACATCTTGACACAATTAATAGATTGCAAGTTTCTCCTTCCTTTGTTACTATTGTCAAGTCAATTTCAACTCATAGTGACCCCATGTAGAGCTTTCTAGGATGCTGAGTCTTTTCTCATATGGAGCTGCTCCATGGTTTCTGACTGCTACCCTTTTGTTTGGAAGCACTAGTGGGGCTCCTTTTTTCTGTCTAATTATTATTTACCTTTGAGTCAGAACCCACCCAAAGCTGACCCTCTAGCAGATTTTCAGAAGCAGTAAATCACATGGGAGTAGATTGCCTATTTCTCACCTGCAGAGCGGCCAGTAGATTCAAACACAGCTCCTTACCACTAAACCACCAGAGCTCTGTTTAAATGTGTCAAAATTGAACTTTCACCCTTGTCTGAGATTAAGATCCTGTCCATGGTGCTGAAACAAGATAAAGCCATTTCTACAGATGAGCTCTGACCTTAAGGTTTCCGTTCTGTCTGCTTCTTTGAAGTTGGATGGAGAAGAGCTCAGAAAAGACTCCAAGAAGGTTACCATTCCTAAAGAATTTACCACTACCCCCCTGTCCCCAGCTTAGGAGGCAGGATCCTCAGGGTAAAGCTGTAAGGGAGGGAAGGAACTGAAAGAACAAAACTGAAACAATTACGTATGACATTCACCAAAAAAAAAAGTCTTTTCTCTACTTTGAAGGTATTTTTCTGCTTCCTAAAGACCATTAAGGGCTCTTAAACAAGTAAAATAGCTTCAACAGCCTCTGTGTGTGTGTGTGTGTGTGTTTGTGTGTGCATCTATAATTGCTTTTTTAAGCATGTGTGTGGTTGGCTGGCTCTGCATTTAATAAACTTAGTGTATGGTAATACATACCTTATATTAAAACAACTGACATTTTATAATTCAATTACTCAAGAGGGTAAGGCTAGAACAAATATTTAGTTCATATTTTATCCCAAATAAAAATGTGTGCACCCTGACTTCTACCTCTGTCCATGGTCCATAGCCTACTAAAAGGAAGTCATGTTGTCCATTTTTTGAGGGTGGCAGAGCCTGCCTGGACAGAGGCTGAAGAGAGAGAGAGCCTCCAAAAATTTTACAGCCCCAAGGAACTAGAAAGCTCAAAACTCAGAGCAGCCAGGCTTCTGGCCTTACACACCACAACCCCTAGTGAACTTCCTGTTCAGCCCATTGGGACTGAAAAGGAAAGCACTCACATTCCAGCTTTCTATGTCCTCAAGTCCACACTGGTCCATCTCCCAATCTTAGTGGACCTTGGATGTCTGGGAAGGTCCAGCCCAAAGACATGAAATGACATTAGCCAACTTTGGTGAGTGGTGACAGCACAGACTTCAGAGATAATTGGACTGGAGTCTAGGATCCACTAATCACTGACTACAAGCTTTGAAGAATGTCCCTCCCCCTCCTTGCACGCTGACCACAGAGAGAAGCCATTGGTGGCTGCCCCATAGTTAGCACCTGATTATCTACTGTGAGTCTATCTTTCTCTTATCTCTGATTTTCAGATGTACTGTTTAGACACATGAAGTCATTTGCTCATTGCTCATGTATCTTCATTAATGATCCATCTTGATTGATGTACTAGCATAGAATCTGCCTCCAGTTTCTTATTATATTCATTTCCATTTTAATTACATTAGTTTGGCTATCATAAACACATGAACCCAAACTAATATAATTGCCAAATAAAAATTATTTCTTTTACCATTGTTATTGTTGTTGTTAGGTGCCACCAAGTCAAGTACAACTCAGAGCATGCCCTATGAACAACATATCTGAAACCTGTCCTGTCCTGTCCTGTCCCATCCTCACACTTCCTGACACATTAAAGCCCATTGTGGTAACCACCACGTCAATCTTCCTGGTGGAGAGTCTTCATCTCCTTTGTCAGCCCTCCATCCTTCCAAGCATCATGTTCCTTTCCAAAGAATAGCCCCTGCTAGCAACATTCCTGAAGTATGTGAGGTGAAACATCATTATCTTTACCTCCAAAGAGCATGCCATCTGTACCTCTCTAAGACATATTTATTCTTTTGGCAGTCCATGGGATGTTCAGTGTTCTCCAATGCCACAGCCCCAGGGCATTAATTCTTCTATAATCCTTACTCATTGTCCAGCTCTCAGCTACATAGCAAGTGATTGGATAGGCCATGGCCTGGACCAGAAGCACCTTAGTCCTCAAACTGACTTTTCAATAATTTGGAGCAGTCCCTATCTGCAGATTCCCCAGTGCAATGCAACTCCTGATTGTTAATTGGGGATCCAAGCAAGATGAAGTTTTTGACAGATTCAATCTCTTCTCCATTCATTATGATGTTGCCTTTAGGTCCAGTGGTAAGAATCTTTGTTTTCTTAACATTGAGATGCAATCCATATTGAAAGCTGCATATCTTGATCTTCTGCAACAAATGCTTCAAGTCCTCCTAATTTTCAGCAAGCAAGCTTGTGTAATCTACATAATGCAGGTTATTGTTGAGTCTCCCTCCAATCCTAATGCCACATTCCTCCTCAAAGAGTCTAGCCTCTCAAATAATATGCTCAGCATATAGATTGAATATGTATGGAGAGAGAAGACAACCCTGATGCATTTCTTCCTAATTCTAAGCCATGCAGTATTCCCTTGCTTTGTTCACACCACAGCCTCCTGATCCTGGTATAGGTTTTGCATTAGCACAATCAAGTGCTCGGGATCCCCATTCTTCTCAATTCCAGCCACAACTTGTTATGATCCACACAGTCAAATGCCTTTACATTGTCAATAAAGCACAAATGGGTATTTTTCTTGTATTCTTTACTTTCAGCCATGATTCATCTGGTGCCATGGCCTCTTCTAAATCCTGCTTGAACTTCTGCCCATTCCCTATTTATGGGTTGTTCAACCCATTTTTTAATGATCTTCAGCAGTATTTTGCTTGTATGTGATATTAATGATATTTAGTTTAAACCTCAAGTCACAATATTGAAAGATGCTATAAGCAATATATTGGATGACTAGAAAACATTGAAAGAAAATGGAGGGAATAAACAGAATCACTGTACCAAAAAGAACTGACTGACACTAAGAAATTTCAGGAAGTACCATATGAGCAGAAGCCAATGGTAATGAAGGAGGAAGTGGAAGCTGCATTGAAGGCATTGGCAAAAATAAGGCCTCAGGAATCAATGGGATGCCAATTGACTTATTTCAATGAACAGATGTAGCCTTCGATATTCTCACCATTCTATGCCAGGAAATTTGGAGGACAGCTATCTGGCCAAAGGATTGTAAAAGGTCCATATTTATTCCCATTCCCAAGAAAGGTGGTTCAACAGAGTGTGAAAACTTTTACCCTTACTACAATAAAATTTTTGCTATCAATATGAGAGCTGAACAATGAATAAGAATGAAAAAAGGAGAATCAAAGCCTTTGAGTTGTGGTATTGGAAATAAGTACTGAATGTCTCATGGACTGCCAAAAGAACTATCAGATGTCTCGGAGAAAGTGCAGCAAGACTCCTCCTTGGAGGCAAAAATGAACAGAGCTTCATCTCACATACTTTGACCATGTTGCTAGCTAAGAGAGGCTTTTCCTTGGAAATGGACATCATGCTTGGAAAAGTGGAAGGTCAGCAAAAAAGAAGAAGACTCTCAATCAGATGGATTGGCACAGTGACTGCAGCAATGGGCTCAAGTGTGTCAGAGTTGAAGAGGATGGCATACGATATCACGATGTCACATACAGGATTCAGATCTGTCTCCATCTGATATACTTTAGACATGTTGCAAGGAGGGACCATAAGGTCATTATGAGTCATCATAATGACAACAATAAAATTTTGTTAAGTGCATTCCTTTGCACATGTGATCTAGGTTTCTTTCCCTCTTCAGACATCTCTTATCTTGAACAAACTCATGTGCCTGCTTTTCTGCCCGAACAAACCCATCTACCTTCCTGAATCTGCAGTCAGTGAGTTGAATTCTACAGCTCCTCACTGAAAAACTCATTAATTTCTAGATCTACAACTATTTGTCTTCCTTCTGTTGCCACTCTTGCTGCTGTATATTGAGAACTTACTCTTGAATTGAAGAGCAATAATGTCAGTTTAGAGACAAAGGCACACCTGATCCAGGCCATAGTATTCAAAATTAAAACTGGATAATGACTAGGGATGATACAAGGAGAATTGATGTCTTTGAGCTGTGGTGCTGGAGAAGAGTATCAAATATACCATGGACTACTAGGAGAACAAATAGATTGGTCCTAGAGAGACTGAAACCAAGCTGCTCCTTGGAAGCAAGGATTCTGAAGCTTCATCTGATATACTTTAGACATGTTGCAAGGAGGGACCAGTCCTTGGAGAGGGACTTCATGCTTGGGAGGATAGAGAGACAGCACAAGAAAGGAAGACCTTCAATGAGATGGATCGATTCAGTGACTAGGGTATTGGAAGTAAGTGTGTCAGAAACAATGATACTGGCACAGAATAGAGCAGGGTTTAGGGTTGTTGTACATAGGGTTGCTCTGAGTCGCAAGCAACTCGACAGCACACAACAACAGCTCTGGATTAGTTGTAATATTGGACACTTTGCCAAAACTATCCCCCCAAAAGAGGTATAATTTTTATCTTTATTTTACAGATAAGAAAATTGAGGCTTCAAAGCTTGG
Organism: Elephantulus edwardii; assembly: GCF_000299155.1. Taxonomy (NCBI): domain Eukaryota; kingdom Metazoa; phylum Chordata; class Mammalia; order Macroscelidea; family Macroscelididae; genus Elephantulus; species Elephantulus edwardii. Next base: position 817,496 of record NW_006399902.1, on the reverse strand, counting down.
ATTTCCATTACCAAGTAGTGGAGTCAGCCTTTGATCTCAGGTTTCTCTAGGTCTCTCCAGTCTCTCTAGGGCCCACACTTTCTGCTTACCTCCTGTGACATAAAACAGAGCTAGTCTTCCTCCTGAAGGTCCTCCTTCCCCTCTTCCTCTTCCCACTGTTCGCCTTTCCTAATGCCTTAGTCTTCTTTTTCCTTTCCTTTCCCCAGCTCTTTGTCCACTGTCCAGACCTGTCAAGACTCCTTTGTAAAAGCAGCCCAGGATCTAAGATTCTATACCATTTTCTGGAAAAGTAGTGGGAAGAGGTTTATGGTTTCATAGACACCCTCACTCTATGGAGAGCAATTGCAGGACCCCAAGTTTTGCAATCTACCCTAAGATTTCTCTTCTGGTTCTAGAGTTCCCGCGATAGGAGACAACACCTTGGTTTCTCCTTCACTGCTTCTAGAAAATCAGCTCTGGAATCAGCTCTACCCTCCACATCACCTTGCTGAATCTACGTGAGTGGCAATGCTGTTCCAGGGCTGACTTTCACAGAACTGTGGCAAGGAACTTCTGGAGTTCACGGGATCCTCACAGCAGCCCAGAAAATAAAGAATTATGACCACCTGACAGGTGGGGACTTTAAAACTCAAAGTGCCAGAGAATTTTAGAATGGAGAGACCCCTTAGAGATCACCATGTTACAGATAAGGAAACTGAGGCCCAGAGAAGGGAACAGAATTGCTCATCGTGACAAAGAAAGTGAGGGAAAATATAAGCACCACGTGTCCAGGGCCCCTGATACCCAGGCTAGTGTCAGTAACAAAATTATAAAGATAGCCTGTGAACCTATCTAGTCAGGGTACTCTCACCACTCCTGCTCTCCAGAGAAGCTGGGGATCAGGGGGAGGAGAGATGAGGTTGAAAAGCTCCCTGGATTCTGGTTCAGAGATCCAGGTCAGTCACTGACTGTTTGTGTGTGACCTTGGAGAGTGCCCTCTGCCTTTACATACCTTGGTTTCTTATCTGTAAGAAGTTGCCTCTTGAGATCAGAGTACTAGGTGACCCCTGGCCTCCCAGACAAGCTCGGACCATTCCGGTCTCCCAGGGTTTACAAAACAGACACAGTTTCCGTGACTGTTGGCTTGGCTTCACTCCCCAACAATGGTTTTAATTCCCTCCCTGGAAACCCTGCTCTTGCACTGGGGCTGAAATGAGTTGATTTGTAGTAATCATCCTTCCCTGGGTGCCGCTCACATCGGGAGCAGCAGGTGGCTGTTCCTGGTGCTTTTGAGTGAGCCCTGGCGTCCTGCTGGGACAAATCTATCCTGCCATAGTGACATCTGCTGCAGGCGGCTTTGGATTGTGTCTTGTAATAACATTTGACTTGGCTCCCGTAACCTTTACTGAGCCAGAGTCATTGTCTCTGCTGAGATGCCCCCCATTCTGTCTGGGGACTTTACCTGACAGGAAGCATCCAGGATGCATGAAGCACACTGTCACAGAAAACATGGTGGGGTGGGAAGTCCATGGTGGGATGTCCATGGCGGAGTCTGACCTTGTTGCTCAGAGAGGAGAAGGCTGAGCTGAGCAATCCTTGTGAGACTGGAGACCCTTTGCTTTGAAGGATCTGGAGACTCCTCTAGTCACAGATTAACTTACTATGTCACTTCTTCTCTCACTCAGGGTGTCGGGCCAGATTAAGGGGCACAGAAATTAAAGGAGCCTATCTCAGCTCACAGTCTGGCACATATAGAGGAGTCTCTGCTCCAGTAAGTGCAATAAGAGACATCAGCAGGCAGGGGGACAGTCACACCTGCGGGGATCTGCGCAGGCATCTGCCACAGGTCAGCACCCATAAGAAGACCTTATGCAATGACACTGAAGCCAAGAGTTTATCTGAGGGTAGTCCTGAAATCCTAGTCATGATGGGTAGTGAAGCAAGGAGGTGGGAGTAAGTGTGGAAAGCCAAAAAAAAAAAAAAAAAAGAGTATTCATGAACAGCTGTGGGCAAGCAAGACTCAACCCACCTGAGATCCTTCAGAAGATGCTGAAGATACCTCACAGCCACGCTCCTCAAAAATGCAGAGGCTGGGCCCTCTATCCACTGACTCGGGGCATGTTCCTGCCTCCCATCACCTATACCTGCCACACAGCCAGTTAAGATCGCCTGGTGATGGAGGAAGTTCTCACATAGGCACTTGAGATGGGATGCTGTTAGCATACTGGGGACAGTCGGTAGCTGCAGAAGATCTTGGAGCCAACAGGAAGGGACAAGACACCAGCAGACTCTACTATGGCATCTTAGAACAGTTGACATTTTAACTGTGTATGAGGCATGAGTAGGAGTTTTTCATCTGGAGCAGGCATAGAGAGTGCTAATCCAGGCAGCTGGAACAATGTGTGAATGGGAGGGGAAGACATTAAAGTGGCTCAAAGGGCCAGAAGATCTCAAAGATGGAATTTATTTTACGATTAAACATGAGGGAGATTTGAGTAGTGTGCATGCGGGTAAGCCTTAGGCAGCAGAGTTGGAGGAGTTGACAAATGAGGGAGGTCAATAGGGAAAGGCCCCTGCAGAAGCAGAAAGGAGTGGCTCCAGAGGACGCGGAGGGATTGGCCTTCCGCCAGAACAGGAAACCATCTCTTATCCTGAGATGGCAAAGAATGCTGTTTCTGAGATGGCTAAGGATAACTTTAGTAATAGGAAAGAAAGAAGTACTGAAAGATGTGAAGGTGTTGATGGTTGGGAGGTAGAGAAGAGTTTGAGAAATAGAGGCTTTTACGCCCTTGAAAGTAAAGGGAGAGAGAGCAGAACACAAGGTCAGAGGAGGTGTGGATGATGCCGGAGCCAGCTTACATTGGCACTTACACCTTGGCAGCGTTGCCAGTACTCACTGAGTACATTTTTTTCTCAGCAGCTTCCCAGAAGCTCAGAACAAGAGTTGAGAAAGCAGATGGTTGCATTGGAAAATGGCTGAGGTTTGGCAGGATAGGAGTGTCAAGAGGAAAACGGCAGCCAACTGCAGGCACAGTATTCCTGGAGGCAGGACCTTACTGGCTTCCCGCCTCCTTTCCTACTATTGGAGCAGAAAGGAGAATGGGGGAAGGTTCATAACAACGCAGCTGGGATAAGGGGGTAAGGGGATCCGGCCCTCCTCTAAGCTCTGCTGTACTATCTGCAGGCCCATAGCAGGTCACTCCTCCATTCTGAGCCTCAATGTCTACACCTATTAATTCATGTCTCCTCGCTCTTGGCTGCAACAATGGGCTTATGCACACCGGCACAGGACTGGGCAGGGTTTAATTCTGTTGCACGAGGGGTGACTGTGAGTTGCGGCCAACTTGATAGCACCTCACAACAACCTTGGCGTTGTTGTTCTTGTTATGATTCCTCGAGTTGCTTATGACTCATAGCAACCCCATGTACAATAGCCCTGAAACCTGCTCTATCCTGTGCCAAATTTACTCTGATAAATCTACCCTCATTACCCCAGTCACTGAATCAATCTGTCTCATCGATGGTCTTCCTCTCTTTCTCTGTCTCTCTACCTTCCCAAGCATGATGTTCCTCTCCAAGAACTAGTCCCTCCTTGCAACATGCCCAAAGTATGTCAGTCGAAGCCTCGGAATCCTTGCCTCCAAGGAGCAGCTGGTCTCACTCTCTCTACGACGAAGCTATTTGTTCTCTTGGCAGTCCATGGTATACTCTTCTCCAGCACCACAGCTCAAAGGCATCAATTCTCCTTGTATCATCCCTAATTATTGTCCAGCTCTCCCACACACAGCAAGCAATTGTGAAGACTATGGCCTGGATCAGGCACGCCTTAGTCCCCAGACTGACATCGTTGCCTTTCAGTACTTTGGAGGAGTCCCTGACTGCAGACTTTCCCAGTTCAATTCATCTCTTGATTTCCTGGCTGCTGGTACCAATAGTGTTGATTGTGGAGCCAAAGAAAATAAAGCTGTTAACAATCTCAATCTCTTCCCCATCTATGACAGTGCTGCCAATCATCCCAGTAGTGAGAATCTTTGTTTTCTTGATGTTGAGCTTCAATCTACATTGAAGGCTGCAATCCTTGACCTTCTGCAGCAAGTACTTCAGGTTGTCCTCAGTTTCAGCAAGCAGGGTTGTGTCAACTGCATAATGTTGATAAGTCTTCCTCCAAACTGATGCCACATTCCTCCTCTTAGAGTCCAGCCTCCTGGATGATCTGTTCTGCATATTAATTGAAAAGGTATGGAGAAAGGATACATCCCTGGCATACGCCCTTCCCAATTTTGAACTACGCAGTTTCTCCTTGCTCTGTTCTGAGGACTGCCTCTTGGTCCAAGTATAGGTTTTGTATAAGCACAATCAAATGTTCTAGGATTCCCATTCTTCTCATAGTCAACCACAGTTTATTGTGATCCACACAGTCAAATGCCTTTGCATAGTCAATGAAACATGGATAGACATTCCTCTGATATTCTCTGCTTTCAACCAAGATCTATCTAACATTGGTTATAATATCCCTAGGATGTGTTGTTCCAGTTATTTTGTTTTACAATCTTCAGCAAAATCTTGCTTGCATGTGATATTAATGATATTGTTTGATAATTTCCACACTCTGTCGTATCACCTTTCTTTTAAATGGGAACAAATTTAGATCTCTTCCAGTCAGTTGGTCAGGTAGTTGTCCTCCAGATTTCTTGGTACAACTTGGTGAGAAAATCCAGGGCAGTGTTTGTTGTTGAAATATGTCAATTGGTATGCCGTCAATTCCTGGGGCTTGGACATTGCAGGCCAGTAATTCTTTGTTGTGGAGGGCTGTCCTGTGCATTGTAAGACATGTAACAGCATCTTTGGTCTCTGCCCACTAGATACCAATAGCAATTGTCACGCCCTCACTGTGACAATTATATCCTCTAGAAAGCAAAACTGCCCCCAAATGAAAATTACTATATTAATAATTATAACAACAGCATAATTGGAACATAATAATAATAGCATAATTGGAAATAATAATATAATTCCTGAAATTGTAGCAGTCCTCATTCATGTTGTTTTTTGAGGTGCTGAAGTTTCCCATTAATGTTTATTACCAGGCATGGAAGTATTAAGAAACACCCTAGAAAATCCTGAGTTCCATACATAGTTCTCCCTAACTCCATTATATAAGAGCCGTCCAATATCCCCTTAGTAATCAGGATCAATCATTTAAGAAAACAATCCTTTTTTTCTGCTTATTTTTTGAGTGGCAGAAAGACTCCAAATAACATAAAGGTATCTTCCATTCATTGAAACCACTTGTTGTTGGCTCCTGGTATTTCTTTTCTGGGGACAAGGATGTCCAAGCCAGCTGATTTCATATTTCCTAAGAAGCAAAAATTCTGCAAATGGTTCTTGGAAACAATAATGATGGAAAGCGATGTTATTTGTCATTTATTGTCCCTTACCTTCATAATGACTCTTCATTGCCTGCTTATGATACTACAGCTTCTCTCCTTTGAGGGTCGGTATGATGTCTTCAGCAGCAGATGACATTACAATTCAAAAAGGAACTTATCTTCCTGGTCTCCGTGTTTTTTACGCCTGTAGCACTAGGTAGTATGCACAAGTCCATGGGAGTTCTAACTCCTTCCCAAGAGCATCTCAATGATAGCGTCCTACTCTACTCTTCTTGTGAGGAAAACTTCTTGGCACCTTTCCAGGGAGTTCAGCCAATGCCTCAGTGGTCTTCCCAGCTAGATCCACACGATTTTCAAAGTACGTTTCACAGCAAACCTCACAAGCTCCTCAGTAACTTGACCGTTGTCCAGGGACCACCAACTCTATCAGCTTTGACCCAGAAAATCCCATGAGTATTTCCACTACCCAGAGGGCAGCAATCAAGCCTTCTCCAACAAAGTCTACATCTCAGTCATACAAGGGGTCTCTCTCTTGCAAGTTTTGTTCCTTGGATACATTCTCTCAATCTTAAGACATTCGGTAGAGTTCTCTTTTACCGTGACTTCTGCCTCCTGATTGTTCTCTAACAGAGGACCACTCCCACTTGCCCCTTTCAATTAGTATACTCCTGTATTCTAACAATAGAGGAGGTATTTAATGGTGTCTGATTCAAAACACGTTTCATCTTTCAGACTTGGTCTTGCAGCTGGCAGCAAATAAGCTTCAGTAAGCCTTTCTACCTTTCAATTAAATCAACCACTTCCAGGTAATGGGTCTATGTCATAAGGTTAGTTAATTCCCCTGGAATTCACCCACTGTTGCACTTCCTTCGCTGTGAAATTAGTTCCTTGCTAAGAGTTGATTCTGTGCTAAATATTATGATGCTGAGTAAAGCATTTTATGAGCTCATGGTTGATGGCACAAGCAAGAGTATCGTATGAAAATCTACAGGAAAAAACTTGTCTCTCACAGTGAGAAAGAATTTCTGTCATCTGGTGGCCTAGTGGTAAGAATCTCTGCTGTAATCCTGAAGGCATGTGGTTCAAAGCCACCAGATGCTCCACAGAAGGATGAGCAATCTCCTCTTGTGCAATTACTGCCTCAGAAAACCCACTGGAGGGTCAACAATGGGTCTGTTCTCAGTTGATGGCACACAACAAAATGTTGCCGTTGTTGTTGTGTGCCATCGAGTCACTACAACCCATAGTGATCCCTATGTACAGCAGCTTTGAAGCCTGCTCTGTCTTAAACCAGTCTCACTAATTCTGACACACCAATCCCCATTGCCCCAGTTACTGTATCAATCCATCTCTTCCAGGGTCTTCCTCTCCTGTACTGTCCCTCCACACTTCCAAACATTATGTCCTTCTCCAAGAACTGGCCCCTCCTGACCACATGCCCAGAGTAAACAGAGCTTCAAAATCCTTGCCTCCAAGGGGAAACTTGATTTCACCCTCTCCAAGACAGACCTATTTGTTTTTTGGTGGTCCATGGGTGTGTTCAATACTCTTCCCCAGCACTCCAACTCAAAGGCATAGATTATTCTTCAGTCATCCTTAGTCACTGTCCAGTTCTCAGATGATAGAAAGGTCTGATGAAATCAATCTACCACCTGGTCCATTCACCCTTCCAATCATGATGTCCCTCTCCAGGGACTGTTCCCTCCTGGCTGTGTGCTCAAACTATGTGAGACAGAGCCTCAAAATCCTTGCCTTCAGGGAGCAAACTGATTTCACCCTCTCCAGGACAGACCTGTCTAATCTCCTGGCAGTTCACAGTATATTCAAAACTCTTCTCCAGCATCACAACTCAAAGGCATCAATTCTTCTTCTTTCATCCTTAGTTATTGTCCACCTCTTGGATGCATAGCAAGCATTGTGAAGACCATGGCCTGGATTAGGCGCATCTTATTCTCCAGACTGACATTGTTGCTCTTCATTACTCTAGAGAGGTCCCTGATAGCAGACTTTCCCCAATGCAATTCATCTTTTGATTTCCTGACTTCTGGTGCCAAGAGTGTTGACTGTGGAGCTGAGCAAGCTGAAGTTATCAACAATCTCAGTCACTTCTCCATCCATCGTGAAGCTGCCACTTAGCCCAGTGGTAAGAATCTTTGGTTTTTTTTATGTTGAGCTTCAATCCATATTGAAGACTACAGTCCCTGACATTCTGCAGCAAACACCTCATGTCCTCTTCAGGTTCAAAAAGCAAGGTTGTGTCATCGGCATAACGCAGGTTGTTGATGAATCTTCCTCCAATCCAGAGGCCACATTCCTCTTCATAAAGTCCAGTTTCCTAAAGCTATCTTAATAAGATGTAAAAAGAGTGCTACACAATTAAGGAAAGCAGCATCTGAGCTCTATTAACTACACAAGAGGGAACTGTTCTCAGCAGCAGCACCCACAGCATATTATGATTTCAGATAGGCCTCCACATTCTCACACCTACTGCTATCAATTCTAACACCAACTGTCCCTCCCGGGACACTCACTGCTCTATTACTGGGCCTGCTAATCCATCATGATGATCATACAGAACTCACAGAACCATACTCATGATTGTGGGGCTTATTAGGGAAGTTACCAAGTTATAACTCAGGCTGGAAGCAGGATGCAGTTCTCCAGTCAGAGTAGCTTCTCAAGCGCGCCCACAGACCCTTTCAGCTTCAGCCTCTCGACTTTAAATCAGTTACAAAGTTATCTTAGTCCTTCCAATTATGGTGTCTCCCCCACAGTCCTTCTGTAAGTTTGGGCCAAGGCCCCTGGGTAACAGTCCAGATGAGCGCAGCCTCTCATCAGTGTCTAGTTCCCCTATGGCTGCTGCTGCTCTGTGGCGGTCTCAGTCTGACTGGTACCGGAATCTCTGGTCCTGAAGGGCAATCACTGCATTCTCTACTCCTTCCCTCTTGCTGGTAGTGAGATTTCCCTTTCCTGCTGCTAAACTTCTGTTTAAACTTGGTGGGATCATAAAATTTACCCATCCCCTCATCACTGTCTTCACATTCTTGTTGCATGGCATAAACCAGTCATTTGGCAAATGTCGAAGACAATGACCCAGGAAAGTCATTTTGAACAATAAACCCACTATATCCACATTTTTAAGCCTATTCTCCATCCCTGCTACCACTATAGATGCTTTATTTACGGATCCATTGAACAAGCACTGAACTGGCTGGATAAAGAGGTTAAGTGATAGCTATACAACATTTCTATTGTTCACTTAATTATCTTATCAAAAGCCTCCATTGTAGCAGTTTCTTTTTAGTGAGTATTCACATGGGACATGAATCTTCTGTGGCCATTCTAAGACGTCCATCCATCCACACACCTCTTCCCTAGAATTCCTTGTTACCAATATATCAATCCTGTTACTTCCAAGTTCCTGATAATGTTACAAACAGCTCAAAAATCAGTGTAGATCCTCAGTTCTGGATCTCTCATGCCAAACAAAGTGAATAACCAATATACTTTGAAGTTCTACCTACCATGAACATTTTCATTCACCAGTTATTTGTTTAGGGTCATTCCTGAGCACGGCTGTAGTGCTGCAACCTTCTACTTTGGATGGAAATACTACTACTAGAAAACTGAACTTAGGGGGTTTATCATCAGTCAATAGATTGTAAGAAACTCCCCTAGAAGAGGTATATTTTACACTTGATCTTAGCTAAAAGGCCGAGAAGCGATGGAAGAGGTATATTTTAGAAGAAGCAATTAAACAGTGGTTGATGCTGAAAGCTTCTGAACCACCGATCCATGTAACTTACTTTACCTTCTCTACTTACCCAAGCCTGATCTCTTCTGTACCATCTCCACTTGACGATGTACTTAAAGCTGAACTTATTGCAAACCTTTCCTTTTGGATGGTTGCCCATTGAAATCTTACCATTTTATGGAATCTTGTAAACGGGTAAAATGTTACATATTTTGCTGCTGAAATCTAAAAGCCTCCAAGTATTATACCTCTTTTTTCATGGCAGTTGTTGTTTCATATATGATACTAAAGAATGTGAAGTTCTTGTTCTTATTCTTTGGGTGCAGTCATCTTGTCGTTGATGTAGTCCACCATAGGATGCTTTGTGTGATGCCAAGACATTTGCATTAACTATGGACTGTGTACTACATAATGACAAAAAAAAGCGAGAGAACTGGCTTAGCTCTCAGGCAAGACTGTGAGAGAAAACGAAAACTATTCTAGGTAAAAGAAAAAAAATGTTGTAGTGGTTACAAATTGAGATGGTGGAAAAGATAGTATATAGGTCAATAGCTACAAACCAAGCTCCAGAGGCTATCTTGAGGTGCTCCAGTAAAGATACTATACCAACAACTGCAACTGAATTGGATTCACCACCACCTGAGAAAATGTACAATCACCTGAGATCACTCTCTAGAATTCATCCAACCTCTGTACAGGCCAAGAAGACAAGTTAAATGAGACTGTAGTTGGAATTACCACCCCTGCATATTTCAAGTATTTTATTACTTCATTAATTCTGAAATTCCCCCTGTTGGCATTGTGTGCTGTTGAGTCAGAACCTGCCCACAGCTGCCTCTCCAGTGGGTTTTCTGAAGCAGTAAAGTGCATGGGAGAGAGTTCATCTTTTTCCCATGGAGAAGCTGGTGGATTTGAACCTCAAGCCTTTGGGATTGCAGCTCAGCTTCTTACCTCTAAGCCACTAGAGCTCCCTGAAATTCCCCTTAGAGATAAAGAATTGCTTACCATTTACTACCTTGGTAGAGAGAATATTCTAATAATTTCCATTTATGTCTTCTTTCAATGACCCTCAATCTATTAGTCAGAGACTCAAAGTAGAGATTATTCAAATTGTCAACTATGTTTATTCCACTTATACATTTGGGAACCGGGGAAATAATCAGTTGCACACACTTGGGTTAAGAATCTATCACTAGGTTTCTCAAGCCACCATTTTGACTGGTAGGCCACAGATATTTGCATTTCCAGGCATTATCATAAATTCAGTCTCAGTGTCTAATAATCCCCCAAAGGTATGGCCATTTCTTTTTCCTAAGTCCACAGTCCCTCTAGAAAATGGCCACAGGTCCCTTTAGTCAATCTTGGAGAAAGATTTCTATATGCTATGTTGTTATTTGCAATCACTTGTTATGCATCAGAGAACTGGACAATGACTAGGGAGGACAGAAGGAGAATTGACGCCTTTGAGCTGTGGTGCTGGAGAAGAGTATTGAATGTACCATGGACTGCCAAGAAAACAACCAGATTCATCCTAGAGAGGGTTAAACCAGGCTACTCCTTGGAGGCAAGGATTCTGGGGCTTCGTCTGACATACTTTGGACATGTTGTAAGGAGAGACAGGTCTTTAGAGAGGGACATCATGCTGGGTAGAGTAGAGGGACAGTGAAGGAGGGGAAGACCCTCTATGAGATGGACTGATTCAGTGACTGGGGTAATCGGGATGGGTGTGTCAGAGGCAATGAGATTGGCACAGGATAGAGCACGGTTTAGGGCTGTTGTACATAGGGTCGCTATGAGTCGCAAACGACTTGATGGCACATAACAACAATATGTTGTTATTATTATAAATGTTGTTTATTGTTAGGTACTGTTGAATCCACTCATAGAGACCCTGTGAACAGTTGAACCTTATTCCATGCCATCCACATGATCTCTGCAATATTTGTTCCCTCATCCACTTCCTAAACAACATGCCGCTGGAAACTCTATGAACTTTGATAAATGTTGATAGTTATAGAAAAACTTCAGGCCTTTTGTTCATAGGGTCGAATGAGTTGTGCTCAACTCGATGGCAATCAACAACATTGTATTCACAGTGTCAATCTATCTTGTTGAGAGTCTTCTTTTCTTTTGTTGACCCTCTACCTTTCTCAGGATGATGTATTTTCCAAGGACTGACCCCTTCCTGACAATAAACCCAAAGTATATGAGACAAATGTTTCCAATCCTTGCCTCTAAGGAGCACTGTTACACTTCGTCCAAAACAGATGTTTGTTCTTTCAGCAATCCAGTGGATATTAAATACTCTTCACCAACACAATTCAAAGGCATCCACTCTTCTTTGATCTTCTTTATTCATTGCCCAACTTTCTGATGTGTGCAGAACAACTGAAAATACCATGGCTTTCATCAAAAATACCTTAGTCTTTAAACTAACATCCTTTCTCTTTAGTACTTTAGAGACGTCATTGACAGCCGTTTTCCCAATGCAACACATCTTTTGATTTCTTTTTTTTATAAGCAAACCAGTATAAAATACAAATTTTTTTTCTGTAACACCTTGAATTTGTTGGTAAAATACAAATCTATTTTTAAAAAACCAACTTCCACATTTCCACACTTTGTTATTTTTTTGTTACAAATCTGGACTTCTAGTGGTGCAATCCTTAGTGAATTGTTTTTCTAAACCACATTATCATTGTTGGTTCTAACCTTACAGTGGTTCCTTAGGAAAAAGATGAGCAATCTATAACTTTGGAGAACCCAAGGGAGGGAGCGTCAGTTACAGGTCGTCGACTGTGACTTGATGGCAATGAGTGAGTGAGTGTTCCAGACCCACCCAGGACCATCAAATAGAGTCCAACTCACAGCAACCCTCCACTGGGCTTCCAAGATTGTAAATCATTATATGAGAGTAAGTCCAATCTGAGAACTGGCCATAATAGGAGACTGAGTTTCATATCATGGAAATGAGCAAAATCAATAATATTTCAACTTTTTGTTAATTTGGGTTTTGTTTTTGTTTTACTCTTACCAGCAAACATAGAATTTAATTTAGCATTAAATATTTAGTACTAAATTTATGCTTACAAGTGTCAAAGAGATTCAAATCTAAGTGTTGGAAGAAAAAAGAAAAATAATGCAAATTCTCATTACACTCTTGGTTCTTGTTGTTGTTGTGTGCTGCCAGGTTGCTTGCAATTCATAGTGACTCTGTGTACAACAGCTCTGAATCCTGCTCTATCCTGCACCAACCTTATTGTCTCTGACACATCTACCCTCATTACCCCAGTCACTGAATCAATCCATTTCATCCAGGGTCTTCCTCTCTTGCATTGTCCCTCCACCCTCCCAAGCATAGTGTCCCTCTCCAAGGACTGATTGCTGCTATTAGGAATGGTGATTGTGAATCCAAGAACTTCAAGATGATCTTGCCTCCTCCTCAATCCATCTAGAAAGTGTCTTAGGTCTGAAAACTGGAGGAATGGCCAGAACTCTCTATTACACTGAACTAGAGTCAGGGTTTGATCACCAAATGTAGAATGGTGAGTTTTTGTTTTGGTTTTTGTTATAATGATCAAGCAATGCTCTCTCTAGTATCCATCTATCCCCCCCTCCCCCATGGGTAAACTATGATCCATTCCTAACCACTAAAGATCCCTGTAGGTTAAGGCATTCCACTCCCTATTACCCTTTACAATAAATGGATTCACCTTGTCTTGCCTATTAACTGAACCTGCTTAGTATCTACCCCTCCAAAATCCTCCAATCCTCATTAAATCAAGGAGCTAATCTGAATTGGAAGCACAGTCCACAGTAACATTTAGCCTACAAAGGTAAGTTCCATACAGTTTCTTAAAGATGCAGGCTCTCCACTCCATAATGTGTTTCTCAGTGCTTTGGTGGAGAAAGTATCTTCTGGTCATTTTCATGGAGTGTAGTTTGGGAGTAGTTGTGCCAAGTCACACACAATAAATTCCCTTCAACATCCCCATCTCCTCACGCCCCGGATTCTCTCATATCACATGTCACAATCTCATTAAACTTAAGCTGTCTTCAAGTTTCCGTCAACCAGTCAAGTAAGCTGTTAGAGTAACCTTTAACTCTGTGAGCTATCACATTAAATCCCAAATCCACAACAAAGAATTCAGTATTATATCTAATCCTCAGAATCAACTCCCACAGATATTCATTCTCAGGATTATTCTAAACCTTTCCCCTGGCAAAATCTTGCCTTTTGTCACGAAAGCTACCTTCTAGTAGGTCATAGGATGTACATGATCCCTTGGAGCATGCTGAATTTGACCCTAATTATGGCAGCAAAAGGTGCCTGTGGTGGTATGTATTGAGAAGAATGGACTTCTCTCAAGGCATCAGCTCAATATAAGATTATAATGGAAGTTTCAAAGGAAAACCAATCGCTTCCTCCATATACAAGATTATTCTTGTTGTGGTGGTGGTGATGGTGTATCAAGTTGGAACCAACTCAGAGCTAACATGTTTTCAGAGACTGTAAATGTCAGAGGAGGAGGACTGTCCGTCTTCCTCCTGTGGAGCAGCCAGTGACTTTAAACTGCTGCCTCTGGGCTGGCAGCGCCCTATTTACCACTAACCTACCATCTAGGCAAGTTAATTCACTCAAGGATTCATGAGTCTCCTTTTCATCTATGTCCAGCCGGATGTCCCCATTCCAAGTTTCAGGCTCCTACTCTTTCTTCTTCTATGCCCAGACTTTCCCATAAGAAACTTGGCTATTGCTCTAAAGACATTTTCATTCTACAATCTAACAATTACTTCTTGATTTTCAGCAGTCCTGTGGTTATATGGTGAGAGAGGGGGGATAGGGAAGAAAGATACTTTTAAGACTACCAGGGAAGGCCTGTGGTTATTGAACAATTATTTGATCTGAGAGTTAAATGACTGAAACTGGTCTCTATCTAGTAAGTGCACTCAAGAATTTTTTTTTCCTATACCACAGTGCTTGCAGCTGTAATTACATCATTACTGCTAGAATTGTCAGGTCACAGGCACTCAAGCCATTTGTTCCAGTTAGCATTGCCTAAAATCAACCACAAAGTGATAAGAGTGATTAATCATGACGCCATAGATTATTAGCTATTGACCACGATTTTAGCTCTATGCTCAAGCCCAATATAACAAAACTCAACCCAAATTCCATTTTTTTAGGTTTTAGCTCTTGGGATCATCTCTGTTACTAACTTTATTATTAACAAGAATCTGATCAAGAAATGGAATCCATAGCTATGTTTTGAACATAGATAACTTGATATAAAGAATTATTTTTAAAAAAATTGTATAGGAGGAAAAAGACTTGAAATGATCCAGAAGCAGCAGGCACCAAAATAAGCAACTACTACTTCTAGGCTGACAGGGAATAAATAATGAGAAGAAAAGCTTTCTCCCAAGGCTGAGGTTCACATCTCTTCAATAAGGGAGTGACTGAATGAACATAGAGCCTCTAGCGACTACAAAACATGCCAGAGAATGTGGGCTAGAGTTGGTCCAGCGGAGCAGCCTTCTGGGTGTAAGCTACTTCCAAAGCTGTGACTGAAGCTAGTCTGTAGAAGCAGCTGCCATATAGGGAGACAGTAATATCTAGTCCACGAGGGCCACTGAGGAAGTAAGCACTTGACCTTGGGTTCTGGGCCCGAATTTTACAAATAAAACGGTAGAAAGAACCAGGAGAGGAAGTGGCTTCTAGCAATCACCTTGCACTGTCTCTCCAGTGCCCTCTACTGGCAAAGCCTAACATCATTCCAGCTGGCAAAAAAACTTAACAGGGTCCTGCTACAGTATCACAGAGCAGGGCAAAGAAGGGTGTGCTTGGCCTGAGAGACAATCAGTGGATTACTGGCATGGAGAGATGGGCAAACATGGAAAGAGGAAAGGGGGTATTTGGCAGAAGAAAAGGCTAGAGGAGAAGCGATTTCTCTTTATTGGGGAGTAAGGGGAAATATGCATGGGCTGGAGCCCTAGACAGAGAATTTGGCCTCTAGCCCTCTTTCAGAATGAGAATACATGCAGATAATAAACACGGCTCAGGAAAATCACAATGCTCAGCTTTCAAATGAATAGAAAATAGATTTCCTGGACAGGTTCCCTCTTTCCACCCCTGGGAAAAAGTAGGAAGTGAATTGAGATGCATTTCATTTTTCTTGAAAAGCCTTTCTCAGCTTCTTGTTGCTTGCTGACTCAGGCCACCCTCACCACCTGCAGATCTAATAACGTTCCACTATTAATTCCACAGCACTTCCTGAAGTCCCTACTGGGTGCCACACAGTAAGCCTGTTTGTTAACTTCCTGCATTCCTATTGGGTGCTACACACTGAACCTGAGAAGGCTTTTTGTGGACTTAACTGAGCCTGTATATCTGTGTTTAGGCGGTCCTGTCCATAACAAGTTGAGCTACTAACCCAAAGGCCTCACCTTTTCAAAGGTTCGAATCCACGAGGGGCTGTGCAGGAGAAAGATGGGCAATCTCCTATGGGACTTAGAGCCTCAGAAAACAAATGGAGAGTCAGCTATGAGTTAATTCCCACTTGACAAGCAATGAGTTTTGAGTAGTTTAAACTAGGATCAGGTAAGTATGAGAATGCAAACTGATTCATAAACAAAAGTTTCAAACAACTAATGCAGTTGTGTTTAGATGTTGTGGCATTTCTGTGAACATTATAAGAGTAAAAGGGCTATGTGACATAGCTTTTAATGCTGACTTAGTCTTCTAGCTGTGTGACCTTAAGTAAGTCACTTCACCTCTCTGAGACAGTTTCCTCATATCAGATGGACCTAGCCATGCCTAACTCCTCAAAATTGCTGTGAAGATTCATAATATGTCTCAATTAGGTATAATGCAAGGACCGGCCAGAGTTGGTTCTCTGGCCCATCAGACAAAAACCCAGATGGTACCCAATATTTCAGCAGACCAGAAAACAGATGCATAGGCAATGACCTAGGCAAACCTGGGCAATGGCAGTCCTATTGCACAAAAGATGTTGAACTCAAGAGAGTCCTGCTTAGAATGGACTTCTGGAAAGCATTTAGTCCCACCTCCTTACTGGATAGATCAAAAGACTGTGCTCCAGAGGGTCCACATTGCATATTAGTGGCAAAGCCAAAATTTCAACCTGGTCTCAATGCACCGAGTATACGGGAGACTATATAGTTGTGCCTAAGAGTATGAGCTCTGGAGCAAGGTAGACCTGCATTCAAGTCCCAGCTCTTCAACTTAACTCATTCAATAAATACTGAAATGGCTGGCATTTATCAAGCACTGTACTGAGTACAGAGGATTCGAGAATAACAAGATTCTCATGGTCTGGCCTTCTCAATGCTCAGTCTGGTGGCAGAGCTGGTGAGTAAGCTACCAATAAAAAAACAAGTTCGGGGAGCTCTGGTGGCCTAGTGGTAAGGAGCTGCAACTACAATCCCAGAGGCGCACGGTTCGAATCCACCAGATGCTCTGCCGGGGAAGGAGGGACAATCTCCTCCTGTACCAGTCAGATCTGATTTGACGGTACACTCACGCAAAAATAATAAAATAAAAATTTTTAAAAAAAAATTAAAAAACAAGCTCATGTCCCTGTGAAAGATATACAAAGGGTAGGCCTGTGTATTTAAGAATGATAGGGGCAGTGGCAGCTACTAGTGAAGTAGCTAGGGGCTACTTCAAAGGACTCAGGAGGGTCTCTGGAGGAGAAAGCTTCTGAGCTGAAGGCTATATACACCAGAAAGAAGCAGTTGTACGTACTGGTGAAGGATGCTCAAGCAAAGAGCTCAGAGCAACAAGGAGAAATGAGGCCAGAGTGAGCAGAGGAGAGCAGAAGACTCGGTCCCGGGGCAGAGGCAGGGCCTTGAGGCCATACTGAGGAAGGAGCTCAGCTTCTGTTCACACAACAACGGGAAGGTCTGAGCCACTGATAGGCAGGGGCGACCTATTAGTCTCAAATGATCCTTTTGGCTGCTTGCTGTTGTTTGTGTGACACTTGACAGTCTTGGGCCAAGGCCAGTTTCTTGACCACTCTTGAGTTCCAGTCCTCTCCTGTAAAGTGGAATGATGAGAGGAATTACCTAACAAGTTGTGTTGGAGGATGGCATACGACAATCCACAAAGAACACTTAGCAGTGGGTCCTATAGAGTGTTGTTGTTGGTGTGTACTGTAGAGTCAGGATCAACCCATAGCTGACCCTCTGGCAGGTTTTTCAGAGGCAGTTAATCACATGGGAGGAGACTGCCCATCTTTCTCCTGCAGAGCTGCTGGTAGCCTCAAACTGCGTTCCTTTGGGATTACAGCGCAGCTTCTTGCCACTAGACTACCAGAGCTCCCTCCTATATAGCATATGTGCCAAATAAAGGCTGCTTTTCTACATTGTCTCATACAAAGCCATCGTCCTCCACCAACAGGCCATGTACACACTTGAACCTTTGAATTCACCTATACAACAGCATCACTATGTATGCACTGCCATCAGCCACAGAAATGCTGAGGCCAAGCCTCATTAAATTGTCCATCAGAGGTCAGCCAGGGGAACGAGCAGGAGCCCAGTGACAGACTATGGCCAGGCTCCACTATCAATTAGGGCCTTGCAAGTGGCCTTTGCATCCATCAAAGTCACTGCTCCATCTCCCAGCTGCCCAGGATATAAAACATGTCCCAACCTGCAGCCAGCTGAGAGTCCTGGGATGTAGTAATTGCTTTGGCCAGCTCCTATGGTCAGATTTACTATTACATGAGAAGGAAATTTAGCTCCTGACAATAATAGGCAGTTGGTATATCCACACTTGTGGAAATTCTATTTGCTGGGACCTAGGTGGATGGAAGCTTACACCCTATATCCCTGTGCAGCCTGTAGCTCTGGGCACAGCCAAGACAGACCATGAATCACCCTCTGCTCCAGGGAACCTCATCTGAGAGGATCCCACCGGACACACTTCACAGCATTGGAAAATACATATCTGCCTCACAAATTACACAGCAATGTTACAAGAACATGATCACTGACTTCCAACTTCCCAAAGAGAGCAGAGGATTTGAAGTGAACCTGAACATGAGTTCAAGCACAGCTCTGCCATATAACAATGGGCGTATGACTGAGGGTGAATAAATGCACCCCTCTAGGCCTCCATTTCTTCTTTCCCAAAATGCAATGTAATCATGTCTGCATTACTTTCTTTTTAAAAAAAACATGTCTACTTTAAAGAGCTGTATGGATTAAATAGGATTTTAGTGGTCTAAAGCATCCACTACTGTAAAACAAACCAGTCAACCTATCATCACAGAATTGATTCGAACTCATGGAGACACCTGAAAGTTCCAAAAAGCAATGGCAATTTAAAGACTAAGGTGTACCTGATTCAAGCCATGGTTTTTCCAATTACCTGCATCTGAGAGCTGGACAGTGAATAAGGATGACAAAAGAAGAACTGAAGCCTTTGAACTGTGGTGTTGGAGAAGAGTGCTGAATATCCCATGAAAGACCAAAAACAGATATGTCTTAGAGAAGGTGCAACCAGAGTGCTCCTCGGAGGCAAGGATGGCAAAGTTTCATTTCACATTTTTGGCGCATGCTGCTAGGAGAGGCTATTCCTTGGAAAGGGACATCAGGCAAGGTGGAGGATTAGTGAAAGAGAAAATCCTCAGCAAGATGAATTGATACAGAGACTACAGCAATGGGCTTAGGTGTGCTGCGTATGAGAAAAGCATAGTAGGATAGGAAAGGGTTCCGATCTGTTGTTCGCTATGAATTGTACACGAGTTCACAGCACCTAGCAACAACAGTATAGGGACAACATGTTTTGTTGTTGTTGTTGTTGTTAGGGACAGTGAAGTTGACTAGGACTCACAGCAACACACAAAAAACAGATCGAAATCCTGCCCTCACCTGTGCCGTTCTCACAATCTCCACTATGCTTGGGCGGAATGTGGCAGTCACTGCATCAGTCCGTCCTGTTGATCATCCCCCTTTTTTTTTTAATTTAGTTTGTTTATTTTTCATTTCAATGAACATCTACAGAGATTTTGGAATTCCGTTCATTCATTGTTGCACCCTTCTTCCCGCACAAACCCCTCCCCCACCCCCTCCCGTTTGCTCCTCTCCTTGAAAAGCAAAAGAAAAACTCCCTCATTGGTACACAATCCCCCCCGCACCGCCCCAAACCCCACCCCCTACCTCCAAATATAATCCCCTTTTGCCAACTTTCTATTTTTCCAAGCATGATGTCTCTAAGGGCGAGTGCCTCCTGACAACAAACCCAAAGGATGTGAGATAAAGTCTTATCATCCATGACTCTAAGAAACACCCAAATTACAGTTCTCCAAAACACTTACTTGTTCATTTTAAGATTTTTTTTTAAAGCCATGTGTATCAGAGTAAAAAACACTACGCAATAAAAGGGTTTTCAATGGATATAATTTATGCAAATAAATCATCAACCCCTTCTATGCTAGATAGATTTACCAAAACATACATGCTAAACAAAAAAATAGGGAATCCCAGTTTCATTATCCAGAACTCTACTATTATAACATATGCTGAGGGCCAAGTCTGTCATCAAGGACTATCATAGTTCTTTTTAAATATTTTCTCTGGAGCCCTCAAAACAGAGGAGAGATCATTTTCAGTTATGAGGTTAAGAAATTGAGTCGTAAGGTGGTTAAGAGACTTATACAAGGTCATCTAGCTGCTGGGATGCAGACATGGGGACTGAACCCTTGGCTTGTTGATTCTAGAGCTGTTGTTCCTCCTAACATATCACCTACCCTCCCAACTCCTGCGTAAGGCCATCAGACATACAAGCAAGCCTATCCTACCTTTTCCACCCCCTCATGCCAGTATGTCTTGAGCATCAGCTCTCTTGGACAGGAGATACATAAAAATAAATGCAAAATCACTCCTTGCCCTTGAGGAGCTCAAAATCTCACAAGACAAAGAGGAACACTACAGTCACACAGCTCAGGACACATATGTATCAGTTAGTTTTGTTGCATAACAAATGGTGCCAATACTTAACCACTTAGAAGACAGAACAATTTTTTTATTATCTAAATTTAAAAATTAGCCTGGTCTCATGAGCTCTGGTGGCCTAGTGGAAAGAAGCTGCACTGCAATCCTGAGGCACACGGTTCAAGGCCACCAACTGCTCCATGGGAGAAGGATGAGCAATCTCCTCCTGTGCTATTAACTGCATCTGAAACTCACCCAAGTGTCAGCTATGGGTTGGTTCCAACTCTACAGAAACAATTTCTCAGATGCAGGGTTAGTTGATCAGCTTCTAGGTTTATTCACATGGCTACACTCACCTAACAGGTCAGCCTGGCTGTAAGGTCCAAGATGCTCCCATTCACAGGCCTGGCCATTGGTAATAGAAGTTCATGGAATGCATTTGTTCTTCTGTGTAAACCCTCAAATTCTCCAGCGAACTATATAGTCTTCTTTTTATGGTAGTTTCAAGATAGGATACCAAGAAAGCAAAACAAGAACTGCCATGCCTCTGGAGGTTTAGGTTCCACTTCTGCCACGTTCTATTGGTCAAAACCGGACATATTCTGTTGCTTGGTCAGGAGCTACAACACACTAATGTGACCCAGAAGGTGAGGCTTAGAAGTCAGCTCAGGATGGGAGTGAGAGCGTCTGTCTGTAGTATAACCCAACAAGATCGTAACTGTCCAGTAAATTTTCATTCCGATGAAAGGATGTTGAACTGTGAGGATGTTAGAATAGGTCAAATCCTTCAGTCAAGGAAGAAACTGAGGCATAGAGTCAGTCGGTATGATCAATACATCATAGAGCCAGAGTCAGAAGACCTTACCAGATCAATTTTATATGAAATCTAAGATCAGGAACACAACCTGTCCTGCCTGGGTCACACACAGAAGTGTCTTGGGTCCCTAACATCCAGCCACCTCCTCTTGCCACTCTACTCCACAAGGAAGCCTGGGGTGGGAATGGACAAGCTCAGGAAACTGGACAGTTGTCCCTAGCAGGGGTATCTCTTGTGTCCATCTCTGTTTGTAAACTGATCCCTTTCAGCACACACCTGAGATCACAGAAGGCACTAAACAATCACCATCTCATCCAATTCCATTTTAAAAAGAGCCTCATTTTACAGATGAGAAATAGGCCCTGGGAAGAAAACTTACTTGCCCAGAATCTCACAGCTGTGGGGCCAATCTGTCTGACACCAAAGTCTTATCTCCCACAGTGCCTGAGCAGGGGCTCAACCCTGACCCAGAATCCAGGTGCAGAGAAAGGCAGCTATCTGGTCCTAAGTCTCAAGCTTAAACTCACTGCCAAGAATAGGTATGAAGGTTGGTAGAATAGTGGTTACTAGAGGTGAAGGGAATGGAAGCTTGGAGTAGAAATTCTCTATAGATAGAAACACTATTAGATGAAAGGGAAATATAACAGAAAATGTGGATGAAGTGTAAACAGCCTGACCAAGATAAATGATGCTACTAAGAAGTACACTAAGAAAAAGGATGCTTTTGGTAAATACTAGGGCATATACAACTGAACAAAACAACTAAATAAGATGCATGTAGACATATGTGTAGGTATGTACATGTTCATTGTGGTGTCAGTAAATTACTTTCAAAATTGGCTTTCCTAGCCCCTGTGTTACCCCTCACTGTAGGCGTGGTCTCCAGCTACCTTAACCATGGACACTTGGTCTTGCAAATCATCAAGTTGTGGGACAAGCGCGATTTCAATACTGTGAGAGTGTGTGAAGACATCAACATAAGTATGGCAGTGTGACTTGTTAGCTTAGCCCAAGCCTGTGAACTAAGCATCCGCTTGCATCCAGCCTGGCCCGCTGCTCACCAGTTTCTGCAAAATTGGCCTGCATATCTACAATCATGTGAGTCATTTCCCTGACAGTGTCTGGAGGACCTTCCAGCAAGCCATCGAACCCAAGGAACATAGAGAAGCTGGGGAACTGAACCAAGGAGGAGATGTTGATGTTAGAAAATCCATCTTTTCTGTAAACTTTCATGAAAATTACAATAAAAATAGACTATTTTTTTTAAAAAGGAAAGAAATCATGGACTTATACAGCAGGTTAAACATTTGGGACTACATTGACTTAAGAATTCTCATAACCAGTCTGCTACTAATCTTAGCAGAATAATAAAAACATGCCTAAAACGGTATAAGTATGTATATGTATGCATATGGGAGCATATAAGCATATATCTATATATAAATACATGTATCTACATATATTCAAATATACAATAACGCACATAGAGGACATAAGCATTGACCTTCTTAAACACCTCACAGGATTGAATTACAGAATATGAAGGCTTAGGATCATGGTCCTATGTGACAATGGAGTTAACTGGCATAGTGCATAAGGTTTATGTTCTATATCTTAGTTTGATTAGTAGCATCTGAGGTCTTAAAAGCATATAAATGGCGATGTAAGATACAAGCATTGGCCTCTCCCACTGTGGAATTAAAGAGAATTAAACCAAAGCTTCAGAGAAGAAACTGGTCCATGGCATCAACAGTCTGCCTGGAACATGGCCTCATCTACTTGGAGACCAGGAACTAGGTGGTGCACGTCTATCAAAATCAACCCTTCTGACCAGGAACACAATAAATGGATCCTGATAAAATGGGGGCAAATGTGCAACAACTGCTTCAAAGGTCCAGATTTACTGCACTGAAGCTGGAGAAGTCCCTGAGACTTTCACCCTAAGACACTCTTTAAATGTTGAACCAAAACTATTCTGTGAGGTTATCTTTTAGCTAAATAACAGATTGTCTCACAAAATAAGTATCACTTGTGATGTCGCGCTCCTTTAAAAAAAAATTATCTATATGGGACCAAACAGTCAATATTTACTTCAAACCAGAGGCCAAGGGGCAGAGTAAATAGATTCCTGGAAACAGAACAATCAGAAAGGAAATAATGGGAAAGCTGACATATTGTATAAAATATAACCAAACAAAAGTTATACTGTTGTTGTTGTTGTTGTTGTTGTTATTATTAGGTGCTGTCAAGTACGACCCATAGCAATTTTATGAACAACAGATCTGAACCCTGTCCATCTATGCAATTTCTGACACACTGGAGCCTAATCACTGTAGTCACTGTGTCAACCCATCTGGTTGGAGATCTTCCTCTCTTTTGCCAACCTTCCACCTTACCAAGCATGATGTCCTCCAAGGAAGAGGCTCTTCTAACAAACTACATAGAAATGTTAAATAGGAGCTTAATTTGTGGTGAAAACTTTTAGTAAAAGTACAATAAAACATTATTTTTTTTAAAAAAAAAATTAAAGATAAAACCCTTTTGGCTGAGGAAGTGCTTCAGGGCCTAGGCAGAAGTGTACTGCAGGCCTCCCAGAACCACCACTAAAAACAGGCACCCTGAGCAATGCTCTGATTTACACCTCACTTTATGGATGTAAAACAGAGGCCATCCCAGAAGCTGAAGCCCAGGCTAGGCTCTCCCACTCCACAGGTTAGTTGGGAGAAGGTGAATGGGCTGCAGGCAGGCTAGTCAGACACGCTGGGCAGCTCTGTGGCATTCAGAGAGCACATTTATTTACAAAGCACTTTACAAACATGGGCTTATGCCTCCCCACAGCCCCCTGTGAGGTAGGTCAGTAGTCATATCTACAGTTTACTGATGGGGAAATTGAGGCACAGAATGGGGGTATGGCCTGCCCCATTTTAAAGGGAGCTTCCCATCCACCCATCATAAAACAACAAAACGAACAAAAAAGCATTGATCCTCCATCCCAAAATACGCCTTCTTCCTCCAAATTCTAGGGGTCATTTGCACCCCTGCTCTGGCACCGCCCCCTCCCCAAAGAGCCACAAGGAATTTACATCATGATTTGTTCACCATGATTTGGTGACTGGCCCAGACTGAGCAGAGCTAGGCCAGTGAAGCCTGCAGGTATGGGAAGAGGAGGCCAAGGTGACTTCATTCTGAAGAGGGTGGGTCAGGCAGGGAAGTGCACCCACGTGGGGCAGGTAGGAGCAGCCAGATTGAGGGAAGCTCAGAGCACACATCAGGGAAGCAGAAGTGGAGAGTGGCCATGAGCAGATGTCTCCAGGGCTGCAGGGGCAGAAGGTAATGGAGGGAGCTGCAGATCCCCACCAAGAAGGGCGGTCTGCATGTGAAAGCTGGCCGGTCAGGTAAGTATCCTCACGACCCTCACAGGTTGATGGGATCCTAGAGGCCAAGCCCAGTGCTATCCCACAGAGCCAGGCTGGGTGGAAACTGCAGCCCTTGGCTGGGTCACACCCATCTCTGCCAGGGGTCAAGATAAAGTCAAGGGACTGGGACCTAGGTCCCCCAGAGCTGGCAGATCTGAGTCCCTGTCAGTTCCTCCAAGCCACGCCAGGCTCTTGGCAGAGGCCAACAGAACCCTATGGAGGCGAGAAAGGGCTGCAGCCTTGCCCAAACACCTCCATGGCCGGTGACCTGCCCCAGGAAATGGTGAAGAGCCCCACCCACAGAGGAAGGGCCACCAAAACGTCCTGGAGCCTCCTATGTTGCTTCTCCTGCAGAGGCAGTGACCGAGCAGAGTTGGAGGCGCAGGTCCTCCGCGTCAGTCCTGGGTGGCCGGCCTGGCCCTGAGTGTGCAGTGGTGGCCCGGGTCAGGGGCTGCTATCTCGCCTCTAGACCTTCCAGGTACTCCAGGGCCACGTCATAGCAAAAGTGGTACTGGTCCTGGGTGGGGGAGAGGGAGAGAAGGAATCAGGAAGCAAGACTCACCCCAGTAAGAAGAGGGGCGGGGTGAAGGGGAAAGGGGACTAAGCAAGGGAAGAAGGAAAATGGGTGTGAAGTTCTGACATTAGAGAGCAGAACCCAAGACCTGACCGTGGGGACCAGGAGAGCAGAGCTGGGGGCCTTGGCCAGGCAAGTACTAGAAAGGTGCGAGCAGCTAGACACAGGGAGTGGCCCCTCACCAGGGTCTCCACCATATTGGGCTTGTAGTTGCGAAGCGTTTTGGCAGCAAAGAAAACGTCCACCAGGTTGTGACAGCGGATCATCTCCAGGACCGTGGCACAGGCACAGAAGGTGCCACTGCGGCCTCCCCCATTTCTAAATGAGACAAATGAAAAGTTAAGGGGTCAGGACTAGGAACCCAAAGGTGAAGGGAAGAGTCCGGGAGCCTGAGGCGGGGCCTAGACGCTAATGGGGCGGAGTCAGAGGCTACCAATAGGGAGGAAGACGCTGAAGGTGAAACATTCTGAGAAAGGAGGCCAGACACACCCCAAAAGTAAGACTTGGAGATAAAATCAGTACTAGAGAAGGATAAAAGGGCAGTGAGCAGGCTTCAAAGAGGAAAATGGAAAACCAATCTTAAGACGAGTTACTTCCCCTACAACCTACAGTGTGTCCACACATACACACTCCAAGTCACCCTGTCAACCTCTCTCCACTCCCTGTGTGCAGGTGTCTCTGGGGTCAGGACTCTGGCTATGGCCTCAGCCCTCTTCTTTACAATAACTTCCCCAGCATTCAGGATGCCCCAGCTGACATTGAAGGGGCTAGTGCTGAAAGCACACAAAAAAGAAAAACTGGGTACAAGGGAGTGGCTGCATCAGACATAAGTGAGTAATGAATTTATGAATGATGGCAGATGGATGGATGGATGGATTCATAAAAGAGGTATATGTATACAATAACAAAAATGGGAATTCCTTTGGCCAAAAAAGAAGCATGCTACCAGCATGGAAAGTTCTGTGTCCACAGAACTCTCTAGTTAGCAAAGTCAAAGGTAACACAGAGTACCTGCTGAAGCTGGGTTCCTGCAGGCAAGGCAAACTTGGCTGGATGAGCAGAGGCCTGGCTATTGTCTCCGTGGAGCGAGCCCAGGGGTCTGGGGTATTGGGGCTCTTTAAGGCTGGACCCGTGCCCTGGCTCCTGGCCCTCTCCCCCCTTCCCCTAGGGATGGCACTCACAGACAGTGCACAACGGTGCGTCCGTCCCCGCTCTCCGCCTGCCACTTGTCCACCTCCGCCAGCAGGTGCAGGAAGGCCTTCCTGGAGTCAGGGGTGTCCCGGTACGCGGACCAGCGCAAGAACTGGAAGTGCCGTACCAGCAGGTGCCCCTCCTGCAGCTGCAATTGTGACAGCCAGACAGGGAGAAACAAACACCCACATCACAGGAAACCCCACGCCCTTGAGACAAAGTCCTAAGCTACCCAAACCACCACATCCACCCTCACCCTGGACTCCTCAGACTGCTCACCCGAGAGATGTTCTGCACCCGGAAGACACGGGCCACCAAGTCCTCATCTGCAGTGCCTGACACAAACTCCACTTCCATGAGGCCGTACTGCTGCCGGCCTGGCTCGGGCCAGTACTGCAGACAGGGCTGAGGGATCGGCAGGGAGAAGAGAGCTGAGTGTAGCCAGGCTGGGGCAGTTATGACCACACCCACCCCCAGAGCTCCACACTTGCCCTTGGGCTCCAGGGCACCCTGGTCCACCATCGTCGCTAGACTTGCCTTCAGTGCCCCCTCGAGCACCATTTCCCCACACCTGCCCCCAGTGTATTCTTCATACATTCAGATCAACTGAGGCCAACCTTCACAGACTGCACTGATGCCCCCTGCCATGTGCCTATAAATCTGTACATTAACATTCACATATTCCTCTCTCTTTGTCTCTCTCTCTCTCTCTCTCTCACACACACACACACACACACACACACACACTCCTTCAATGGACAGGCCTCCAATAAACCCCCACCTCTGGGCCACTCTCTTCTCAATGCCTTTGCCCTTAAGCATCAGCTCAGAGTTAGGGAGGCCCTGATGCTGTAGCGACCCCACTTTTGATTCAGGACCTCTCAAGGAAACAAGATCTTCAAAGAACATCTCCCCCAAGCCATAAACTCAAGACAGTGGAAGGACAGAGGAGGCACATACATATGTGGCCCCCTCAACATACATCTGTGAGTATTCCAGCTTGGTTGGGACTGCAGCTTCTAGCTTCATTCAGCTCTGTTAGGAGCCTAAACAAGGCTCTTCTTTTCTCTGGACCCTCTAGCTACAAAAAGGTCCCCATGTCCTCTGACCAAAATCTCATAAAGAGAGGATATCACCTTCTTCTCTTTGCCTAGAGTCCTGGGAACTCCTTGCAAGTTGGCCTTTGTGTGGGCTGTTTGCTCCTCCTCCATGGATCACGTCTCCTGTACCTGCTCACTTAGTTAAATCTCTTCCTGCACATCTCAGCCCAGACATCATTTCTTCCAGGGAGCCCTCCCTGATATATTATCCCTCTGTCTGCTCTGAGATATTCCTTGTCCATACGTGCCATCAACATATGCCTTCATACTTGCTTCCCACTGGATCACAAAATCCTGGGAAGGGCTGTAACTTCTCCCTCTCTATTTCCTCATCATCTGTTGCAGGGCCTAACACGGAGCCACCAGTAGGACCCATTGGTGGAATGAATGAGCAAAACCAGTAACCAGTGAATAATGTCTAGGTAAATGTCCCTTGGTTCCCTCTCCTCCAGTCCACAGAGGGTGACCTACTTGCCACAGCTGGATTCCCTCCAGTTCCTGGCCCAGGGGCTGGAACCCACCACCCGGCAGTCTAAAGTCATGTTCACCAAGTACCTGACATATAAAGTGCCCAGGTAATGAGATATTCAGCCATTAAGAGCCTATCATGTTCATTTTACAGCAAATCTTCCTGACCACCCATCTGGGGCAGAGAAGTGGGAAAGGAGGGGTCAGAGATCCAGGGCTCTAGTCACACAGCTGGAAGGCTAGGCATCTGTACTTCCAGGAGTCCCAGCCTTAGAAGCCCCAAATGGTAATGTGGGAGGACAGAGAGACTGGCCTGGGTTATAGTCACAGAGGCAATATCTGGAAGGTCCTCAGAAGTCACTGTCACCCTCATCACTTCATGCCCACCTACTCCATACCAGCTGTAACACAGTATTAAGCATATATTATTCTCATGTAGCTTCCTGAAAGCAAGCCCTGTGATACAACTTCTTATTGCTATGTGCTCTTGAGATGCCTGCAACTCCTAGCAACCCTATGTACAACAGCTCTGAAGCCTGCCCTGACCTGATCCAGTCTCACTGACTCCGACACACCTACTCCCATTGCCCCAACTACTGTGTCAGTCCATCTCATCTGGGGTCTTCTGCTCCTATACTGTCCCTCCACCCTTCAGAGCATGATGTCCTTCTCCAAGGACTGGTCCCTCCTGGCCACATGCCCAAAGTATGTGAGATGGAGCTTCAAAATCCTAGCCTCCAAGGAAAAACTTGGTTTCACCCTCTCCAAGACAGATTTATTTGTTTTGCTGGCAGTCCATGGTATGTTCAAGACTCTTCGCCAGTGACACAACTTACAGAGAAGGAAACTGAGGCCAAAAAGGATAAATTACTTTGCCCCAAAGCATACAGTCAAAAAAGTAAAGAGGTTTGGATTTCACTCTCCCTCAGAGGCCCTATCAGAGACAGTTTAGTCAAATGACTGGAAGAGCAGAAACTCCGGACTGAGGCAGCCCAGGGTAGAGGCCACGGCTCTGCCTCCCCCTAGATCCTGGAGGGGTCATTCATCATGATGGTCTTTATTTTCTCCCCAGAAGCTTTGATCATTCTAAGGTATACCACTGTGAGTGTATAACAGAGCCCCTGACATACTGAAGTGCTCAATGGAACCTGGTGGTGCTAAACCAAAGGTTGACAGTTCAAACCTACTCAGTGGCTCCACAAAGATCACAGCTGAGCAAACCTCACAGTACAGTTCAACTCTGTCACTAGAAAGCCAGCTAGTTGTCACCCAACAGCAGCATGTGTTTGTGTTTTGGGACCCTTGTTTTACAGAGAAGGAATCAAGGCTCTGGGAAGACTGTGACTCGCATAAGGTCATACAACATAGAGGTGGCAGAGCAGGGACTGCACCCTTGAGCAAACTGGTGCCCTGGGCCAGCAGGCCACCTCACCCAGGCGGAGTTGGACTGGTTCAGCTGGTTGAGCATGACAATGGAGGTGCACCCGTAGTCGTAGACCAGTCGCCAGAAGTCGGGGGTGGTGCTCTGCAGCGGGTGCAGGGTCACAATGAAGGCCGCACTCCGTGTGTAGCTCTGCAGGGAAAGCAGGAGTCAGCCGGGCCTTGTTCACAGCCCCAGCTGCCTCACCTCAAGCCTCCACCACACACAGGCTGCCCCGCTCTATCCCTTCCCCGCCCCCCAGATGAACAGCTCTGCCCGCCCCCCCAGGACCACACTACCACTTCAGAAAGTAACAGGCACACTGAGGCCTGAACTGATTTCTCCAGTGATATAACTTCCAGAGAAGGAAATTGACCCCCAGGCCTCCAATGCACAAACCTATGGCCCCCAGGGTGGGACAGCAGTGTCTGCTCATTGCCTCTGGCCTCCTCTTCTGCTACTCCTACTACGCATAACGTATTCCCTAAACATGGGTCCCATTTCACTGCCTCAGTGGTCTTTCCTTAACTGTTACCTCCATAAAACGGCCTCTCTTGCCTCTTCAATGAAAACAGTCACACACATGGCCACCCAAATCCACATTAAATACTCTTCCTGCTTGGCTGATTTTGCAGAAATTAGCAATGCTTGATAGCCCATTACATATATACTTATTTACTGTCCTACCCTGTCCACCCCACCATGTGAAGTCCAGGAAAGCAGAGTCTTCAGCAGCCTAAACCTGCACCTAGCAGATGGCAAGGGTTCTAAGTCTCATGATCCTTACAACTCCACGGCTGACACATCCAAGATTCCAACCTACACTCATATTCAGGAAAGAAATATCCCTTCCAGTCTAGGCACAAAGGAAGGGGTTTCTAAATGGTTCCTGAATCCTCAGAACATGGTCGGAGAATATTCCACCATGGTAGGACAGGTCCAGAAGTGGACTCCAGCTCAGTCACCTCCCGAAAACTCCCTGGGTTCCAGACACAAGGTTTCAAGCTCCTA
This sequence comes from Elephantulus edwardii, assembly GCF_000299155.1. Classification (NCBI taxonomy): domain Eukaryota; kingdom Metazoa; phylum Chordata; class Mammalia; order Macroscelidea; family Macroscelididae; genus Elephantulus; species Elephantulus edwardii. The sequence goes on along the minus strand of NW_006399902.1, from coordinate 787,414 downwards.
GTTCACATCCTCTCTTCTAGACACCCTGAAGTTCCTGATTTACTATCCTGAGACAGACTATCTTGCTCCTGAGCCTAGTGGGTTCAGACATCCTTGTCTGAACTCCGGGCCCAGAACTCCTTTCAAGTTTAGAATCAATAAGTCAGGTTGACTATCCTGAATAGCAAGATCACTGGGGAAAGATCACTAGGGGTAGGTGTTGCCCCATGGGCTTAGTCCCCAAGGATAGAGGTCCGACACACATCTGCTCCCTCGGCTGCTGGGCCTTCTCAAGTGCTCACGTCAGTCAGGGCCGCATTGATATAGTTGTTAGGGTCCCCATCGGTGGAGATGAGGAAGGGCAGGCAGCGGTCGGGTGGCAGGACGTCCATGCTACGGTTCTTGTCACGGTTCCGGGGCAGCAGGGCGATACTGCACTCCTCCACGTCCAGTGGTGGTGTCACTGAGTTCAGGGTCTATGAGGAGGGGAAGGATGGGAGGGTCACATCTAGAGCTTGCTGGGCCTCCTCACGGCCCTGCAGGAGACTACAGTGAGTTATTAAGCCCATTTATTAGCTAGAGAAACTGAGGTACAGAGAGAGGAGAAGGCAGAGACCCTGGCGTGCTGCCCTGTAGAAGTGATTGTTGCTATGAGGTACTCATGGTGGCCTGAGGAACAGCAGATCTGAACCCTGTCCTGCCCTGCTCCATCTTCACAATCTCTGGCATGCTCAAGCCCACTGTGGGCTTTTCCTGACTCTCCACCTTTCCAAGAAGGATGTCTCTCCCTAAGGATTGGTTCTTCCTGAAAATATGCCCAAAGTAACTGTAGAGATTAACTGCTCTGATGTGTCCCCTTTGCAGCTGGGTAGAGACCACTACCTTGTGCCATGGAAGAGCCTAGATGGAGCTCTGAGAGTGGAGTCTGGCCCTGGTGCCACTGTGTAATCAACCCTAGGTAAGTTACTGTATTTCTCCACCTCAGTTTTCCTAAACTATAAAATGGGTTAATAATCCAGGTCATAGAACCATTGTGAGAATGAAGTGAGATAACATCAAGCACCCAGTACAGAACCTGACACTTAGGGCTCAATAAGCAGAGGGCACAGCAATGACCATGAGAAGCTGATAACGCCCTGCCACCCAGACAAGCCCTGAAATGTCACATCTTCTACAAAGTGCATCCCAGGTGCCGGCTGAACTTAATCAGAACAAGGCTCTGAGCTTAACAAAAGTCCTGAGCACTTGGCAGTATATCAAGCAAGGGACTACAGGATCAGCCCCTTGAGCCCTCTACCATTGTGCTTTGTGTCATCTGAGATTGATGAGGTCTCAATGGGAGAGATATTTTCTTTCTCTTGTTCTTGGGGATTCTTAACAAGGAACCACAATCTCGTTCATGATCCGCAAACTCCAATAACCTTTCCCAGGAAACACAGCCCACATTTCCACAGATCTCTCTGTGTCATCTCTAGAGTTCCAGGTATGCAGCACGTGCCTCCTGTTGAAATTACACCAAAACCCTCCAGCAGAAAGGACATGTGGAGTCTCTGCCTGCCCAGTAATGACTCTTGAACTTATCTCTCTCATCTCAGTGCAAGCTGTCTGGATGATGCTGGTCTCAGCCCCCAAGTCATGTGTCTGAGGAATGGGCCAATCAGCAGGGTCTATCTCTCTGGCTCCACTAACTGGTTCAGGGATAGGTACATAAGAGTCTACTTCAGTACTTTCGTAAGGCTGTCAGGAGCTGAAAGTGCTTTTTTCCACTGAGGCCCCAGGCAGGAGAGATGAGTGAGGCTGGCATTGCTGGGAGCCAAGGGAGAAGACTGAGAATGAAGTCAAACATGAAGGTAAACAGAACCTAGGACAGTGATTGGGTATCATCATGGGCTCCTGGATCCAGCCGTAACTGAAGCTGTGCCACCTTAGACTTTTCCATTATATGATCCAGTTGACCTGGATTTTTATCATCTGTAGTCAAAAGAATGCCAATGAATACAAAGCTTATCAGTAGATATGAACTATGCTTGGATCTTTTTGGTTTTTATAATACAACTGAGGCTTAGAGAGAAAAGTGACTCATTCAAAGCCTAATTAATCCACCATCTATGAACTTGACCTGGTTGGTCCCTCCGACTCTGTCCTCGGTGTCTTCTACAGTGTGAAACTTCTCCCAACACACTCAAATCTTCTCCTCTACATGCACACACACCCACACATAAGCACACACATTTACACATGCATCTCACACCTGGAACTCTTCCCGAAGCTGGGAGGAATTACTCTGAGGGTCAATGCGTATCATCTCCTTGTATGTGGCCTTGAACTCACTGACAGGGATGGTGGTCTCCCCACATAGACAGGCTTCCAGGATTGCATCGTGGATGAAAATGTACTGCTCCTAAAACAGGAGGCAAGAATATGGGACACTAAGAGGGGTTGAGAAGCTGAAGATTTTGGGATAAGGATGAGGGGTGAAGGTAGAGGTGTTCTGAGATTTAGTCCAATTGTATTGAGCCAACCCTACTTGAAACAACCTCTCAGGGGCATATTTGGTCCAAGCAAAGGGTCAGGGAGAAACGGTGATAATAATACACATTGCCTTTGAGTCAGTTCTGACTCACAGCAACCCCATGTGTTTCAGAGAGAAACTTCACACCAAAGCGTCTTCACTAGCGGTAATCTTACAGAAGTGAATCTCCAGGACTTTCTACTGAGGCATCTCTGAATGTACTCAAATCACCAGTCTCCCAGTTAGTAGCCAAGAACAAACTTTGTGCACCAGTAACAATAGCGCCCATTTACTGGGTAACTATGTACTGAACACTGCTTTACATTCTCACATCTCATTATCTCATCCCTGTGACAACCCTGTGAGACATTCTAAAAGCCCATGGGCTCCTATCTAGTGCAGATGCAAGCCTGGGGATGTCCTGACTACAGAGTTCACGACCCTGGCCCACTGGCATTGGGCCCCACCTAACAGAACACCATGGAGCTGAGTTTGGAAAGACTGTAGGGATTTACAGCCCAAGATCTAGGAGGGGGAAGAAGAGGGGAAATCTTGGGGGATGAAGGAGCCCAGAGACACTCTTCTGACACGCTCTGCATGCTTTGAGCTCCTCCATGAGGAGCTCAGACCTTGAAGGGGAGTGGGGACAGGACACCTCTGTCTGGATCATGTTGACGCGTCGGGAGCAGAGGGTCTTCACGCAGTTGTAAATGTCCACGACACCTTCACACTCCGCCATGTCCAGCATCACATCCAGGACGATGTAGCAGCCTGTGCGACCAGTGCCAGCACTGAAACAAGAGTGACCCCAGGTTAGAGACTTGACAGAGGAGCCCAGGAGCAAGGGGAGGGACTAAGCACCTGTCTGTGTCTACACAGTACAGAGACAGGGACAGAGACAGACTTTCCTCCCTGGGAATCAGAAGACAGAAAGCTGAAGAAAGAATTCTGGTTAAACAGGAAAGAAGACCAAGATGGGACAGGTCTGAAGGGAAAAGAGTAAGAGGTGGAGCAGGAAGGACACTGAGGTGAAACCAGCCCACTTAGAAAGTTAGCAGAGAAGAGAAAGGGGCAAAAACAACACTCAGAGCTTCATCGAAGAACATCCTTTCCAATGATAACAGCTTAAATGTCCATCAATATACAAATGAATGAATAAATTCATTCATGTAATACATACAATGGAATGTTATAGTTGTTAGGTGTCATTGAGTACAAATAATAGCGATCCCACAAACAAAAGATTTGAATCCAGTCCTATCTTGTGCCAACCTCACAATCTCTGACATACTTAAGGCCACTACTGCAGTCACTTTATCAATCCACCTGGTTGGGGGTCTTCAGTACAATGGAATATTATGCAGCCATAAAGAGAAATGAAGTCCTGCTACATGCTACAACATGATGAACCTCAAAAATGTCATACTGAGTAAAGTAAGCCAGACAAAAAGAGCAAAGATTGTAGGATTCCGCTAATATGAAAGAGCTAGAATAGACAAGGGAGCTCTCATGGCTTAGTGGTAAGGAATTACGCTGTCAACTCATAGTCATGTAGTTTGAACCCATCAGCTGCTCCACAGGATGAAGATGGGCAATCATTTCCTGTGCAGTTTACTGCCTCTGAAAACCTACCTGCCGAAGGGTCAGCTGTGAGTTGAACCTGACCCAATGGTAAACAACAATAGACAGGTTTACAAAGATATAGTTTATTAGTGGTTACCAGAGGCTGTCAACCCAAAGGCACATGGTTCAAATCCATCAGCTTCTCCACAGGAAAAAAAGAGGCAAACAACCCCCATGTGAATTACTGCCTCTGAAAACCTACTGCAGGGTCAGCCAGAGTCGATTCCAAGTTGACAGTAAATAGCAATAACCTCAGAGGTAAGAAAGAGAGGGGAAATGAGAACCCATTGCTTAGTTAAGAATGATGGGAAAATGTGGACGTAGAAAAAGGTGATGGTTATTCAACTAAGGAACATGATTACACTTATAAAGAATTTTTAAAAAGCAAATAATATTTTCCTATATATAAAAATTCACCATGATAAAAAAAATTCAAAAAACATTCTTTCCTTTGCAACAATTCAGTTTACTGTCATCAAGTTGGAACTGACTCATAGCTGACCCTCCAGCAGGTTTTCAGAGGTTTTGAATCACATAGGAGGAAACCACCCATCTTTCTCCCACAAAGCAGCTAGCGGATATGAACCACTGTCTATTCAGGAGGTTTGGACAGGTTTTTATTAAGATGCTCTTCCTGTTATATGATCAGTGTATATGTCACTGTCTCCCAGAAGCACCTGAGAGCTGGCTGCGGGCTGAGAATGCACTCTATTATCCTCCTGTCCTCACTGGGTTGAGCAACACTGAAAGGAAGAGTGAAAGAGACAAAGATGACAGACACCAAGATTTTAAGAGTTGGCTAAGAACTTGAGGTCCTAAATGCTTGAGATCAGCTATTTTGGGTGTACTGGTCTCTCCCTTTCTAAAACAAAGAATATTGAAGAAAAGCATGGACATACTGATATAATTATTCCAGAGGATTAATGGATCATTCAGATTCTACTATTCTGCCCTTATGACCAGGAAAAAAATAGATCGTGTCTTGGTACCTCCACTGACAATTCTGAAAGGGATCACAGTAGAAGATACTGGATGGTGGGGGGGGGGGTGGCGATATGTGGAAAACTAAGAAACATTAAAAAGCCCAGGCTTAGTGATTCGATAAAAAGTGACAGAATCCCCAAGACTATGGCCCTTAATCACCCTTTGAACCTGGAACAAAGCTCATCTCCATGGCTCAGCTGTCAGCCAAACAAAAGACAGCCCTAGAAAGTGAACTATAACCTCAGGGAGGTGTATACTCCTTGGAGCAGCCAACCAAAGCAGGTCTGAAAGGCAGCACTTGCTTGCCCAAGGATAAAGCCCTGAAGACAAGAAGAGGTAGGCTAGAAGAAGTCATGAAAATCAGAACCCAAGGAAGTAGGAAAGTGTGATTACATTGATTGTAATTAATGTTATCAAGGAAAACGTACATGAGTGATTGAACAACCAATCAATATGTTTTGAAATCTTTCACTTAGGTTATAATTTTTTAAAATACTTCAAAAAAATTTAAGAGTTGGCTAAGACACAGAGTAAGTGGGTCTCTCAAGCACCACTAGTGGGAATTTGAATTGGCGTGACCACTCTGGAAAGCTGTGTGGTAATATGTACAAACACTCAGTATTTGCATACACACAAATTCCACTCCTTTGTATAAACCCAACAGAAATGCACTGATACAGTGACCAAAGACACACAATTGAATGTTCTCAGCAGTACTATCCATAATAGATTGAAACTAGAAACAACCTAAATGCTTCTAGGGCCAGGATAGAGGGCTAGGTCCCTATTTAATGCAAAAGATAAATGTATTGAGGTTTATTCACCCACTAGTGTATTATACAATATGGATAAATCTTACAAATATAAGGTTGAGGGAAAGAAGTTAGAATCAAAGGGTATATACTATATGATTCCACTTAAACAAAGTTCAAAAACAGGTAAAAATTATCTATGGTTTAAAAGTCTGGATAATGATTGTCCTGGGTGGGGAAAAAGATATGAGAAGCAGTTGAAGGGGACATGTGGGTGCTGTCACTGTTTTATTTCTTGATCTCAGGGCTGTCTATTTCACAGATGTGTTCAGTGTGTGAAAATTCTGTGTGAACCTTATGTATATCAATCAAGTTTTATTTTGAAGAGATGGTATCTTACAGAGGTTTAAAGAAATAAAAGAGAAGCTGGTTAGGGGCAGCAGGGCAAGGAAAAGAATGAGTCTGGTGTGTGGCATTCAGAGAGTTGATAAGAATCCAAGTAGAGGGATCAAGACAAGATATGGAGGTCAAGGCCTTGTGGGCCCAGGGAATTCATTAAAGCCACACAGGTTAGATATTAAGCTCTCCAGAGGCTGAGGAGGGGCAGGTGAACCTCAACTTAAGAGGCAAAAGCAGGATGTGAGCCAGAGAGGAAGCAGAGCAGAGGAGGAGGGCAGCTGGGGACATGGAGGCCAAGCAAGGCAGGAGCTGGGACAGGAAGATGAAGTGAAGAAGGCCAAAGCTACAAAGGGTGCAAAGGCTAACGAATGAAGAAAGCCCACTGGCTTTGGTGATGAAGTCCTTCCAGGGCCTGGACCAAATACAGCAAGCAGCAGAAATGCAATGAACACTTGCTAAACGAAAATTAAGTGGATTCAATCCAGCCTGGTGGCTTGAAGACCCTAATTCTCCTTTGTTTATCCAGTATTTCTTCAGCATCTGGGCTGAGGCGGTAGCACAGGTGTTGAGGACACAGGAAGGTGACAATCTGAGAGCCAAAATGCAAGGAGAAAAGGAACTTGGGGGGGGGGCGGTAATTCTGTCCTGTCCCCTGTCTCCAAAGCAAGATAAAGGCCAGAACTAGTCTCCTCTGAACCAAGCCCGATCCTGGCTCCACTTCCCCTCTTTTCCTTCGGATTTCTGGGGCCCACCTGCAGTGGATGACAACAGGCCCAGCGTCAGGTGGGGTGGAGACCTTCACACGCCGGATGAAGGCCAGCAGCCCTGTAGCATGGTAGGGGACACCGTGCTCTGGCCACGCAGTGAAGTGGAACTGGCGGACCTCATGCCGGGCAGAGTAGCCTCTCTGGGAGAGAAAACCATTAGTAACAGTCAGTCACTTGCAGCAGCTGGGAGGCACTGACTGTGCACCAGGCTCCGTATGAGCACCTCGCAGACATGATCTTGGTAATCCCAACATCACGTTCAGGAGGAGGGACTGATGTCCCACTGTGCAAATAAAGGAAGCTCTGGCTCAAAGAGGAAAAACCGCTCCCCTGAAGTTAGGTGGGTAATATCCAGCACTTGGTGCCAGGTGAGCCTGCTACCTAAACCTAACTTAACAAACACACAGGCGGTCGTGTGGCTGTGAGAGATTAGTTTAACTCCCTAAATTACAGTTTAAAAGGGAAAAACTGTCATTTCTCTGAGAATTTTACAGAATGGATCAAATCCTTTATGGACGGGACACATTAGCCAGTCACGTGGTTTTTCTTTCCTCAGATATAACAACCACTCTGGGCCTCACTTTCCTTATCTGTAAAATGGGGCTGATGGCAAGCACCTAATCCTGCAGAACTCTCCAGGTCTGAGAGACAGCACACTGTACTGGGCTCAGCACAGTGCCCAGCACCAACCCCTGACAGCTACCATCATCACCTTTACTTCTTCTTGGAGTCACCAGTAAAGACCACTGAGCCATAGTTTACTGAGTCATACGGGTCCTGGCAAAGCCAGTCCTCACCTTCCTATCCTTCCACAAGGCCACAGCAAGCTGTCACCAGGCTGCCTCTCCACCCTCCCGTTTCACTCTCACACCCAGGCTAAGGGAGGTGGGAAGGTGGGCTCTCTCACCTCCTCAGATGCAGGGGATGGATGACTTACCCGCTCCAGGGCAAAGGTGCGTACAACATATTCCGCTAAAGTCTCTGTCTTCAACAGCGTGATCTTGATGTCCCCATACATGTCTGAGTCTTCTGGCCAGTACCGTGAGCATTTCACCTGGAGTCCCCGGCAGGCAGGTCTCAATGGGCTCCCCACCACTGCCCTCAGCCCACCACGTCCCTTCCCCGCCCCCGGCCCCGCTTACCCTGCCCACCTCCACCAGCTTGGTGATCATGACGATACTGGAACAGTGCTCCTGCCACACCATGCGCCAGAAGTCATAGACCATCTCGGGCTTTGGCCCTGGGGGCAGGAGCGGCTTGTCCCTGAGACAAGGTCTGTGCCCAGGGCCACCCACCCTGTGGCTCACCCACACTGTGGCCTACTACCCCAGGCCACAAGGCTTTCTGAACCAAAATAGGGCCTTCTTGCCCTGTCCACACACACCCCCACCAAGTTCCAAATCATAAGGCCCTGGAGATGGGCAGTATCAGGGCCAGGCAGGGAGACCCCCTAATCCTCCTGAGTAGGACCCAGGACGCAGAGCTGGAGGACAATATTCAGTTCATTGCACAAGCCTCCGGTAGGAATGGAGAGTGAGCAGTCCAGGGAAACAGACACAGGGAGCTGGGCTCAGGCAGCCCCAGACCAAGGCAGCCCCACAGCCATGAGGACAGAGCCTGGCTACTCCTCTGCATGCACCATCTGGAGGCTGACAGGTGGCTCAAGGAGCTATAGATGGAATGGTTGCATCCAAAGGGGCAAAAACACCAAGAAAGGGTAAGGCTGATAGGAGAGTTGGCCTGAGTTGGATCAGACCAAGATGCAGGAGACAGACAGACAGATGGGAAGGCAGGAAGGGGGCCAAGCAGATCAACAGAGAAGACAGAAAGGCAGGCAGAGGACACCCAGCACACAGTGACATGAGGGGTCAGGGGGACAACACAGAGATGCCAGGTACCTTGAGTGGCTATGAAGTGGTTTGACCTGTGGTACCCCTAGAATAGAAGAGGGTGTGGTCAGACCCCAGGGAGCAGCCTCTCACTCCCTCCAAGCTCCTTCTTCTAAAAGCAGCATCCCCTTCCCCACAGAATTGCCCACCTTCATCCCCATACCCTCCTAGCCAGGGTGACCTGTCCTCCTAGCCTACGGGAGGTGCAGCCAGGATACACAGGGACTGGGTTTAATCCTTCTCTTGCTGTGTGATCCTAGGGTGGGCAACTCCTCTATGGACCCAGAGGGTTTACTCATTCACAAATTAGGAGTAATTATCCTCATCTGCTTAAGCCAGGTTGTTATTCAGAGACAAAATCTAGAGTGTCCCTGCCCTGTCCCCAAGACTCCAGAGGCCCGAGTCAATCCCAAAGCCAAGAAGGAGTCTTGTCAGCTTTTCCAGTCCCTGCAGGACAACCAGAATTGACTGTACACTTCAGAGCTTGAGGCCTTGGAACTTGGGGAACTCAGACAAAGGCATCAGGTTGGGAACAAATGAGCAGAGGGATTATTCACAGACCTTAAATGTTTTTTATAAAACTTTAAAATCAGTAAGAAAAATAAAGAACATAAATTGAAAACCTGCATGGTCACATACTGTGCTAAGTACTTTACTTTCATTATCACCTACAAGAGAGAGAATAAGAACGATTTCATCCTCCATCTGATGAGCCCCCATCTCTGCCAGAAACCACAGTCACCCATGAGGTCCTACCTCCAAGGCCTCATCTCTCTGGGGGACAGAGCCCATCAGACACCCACCGTAGAAACACGGCAACGTGGGGTGGGAAACAAGTACTATAGGTCTTAAGAAATTGTTGTTGTTATGTGTCATTGAGTTGCCTGTGACTCCTAGAAACCCTGTGTACAACAGTCTTGAACCTTCTCTATCCTGAGCCAGTCTCATTGTCTCTGACACACCTACTCCCATTAACCCCGTTACTGTGTCAATCCATTTCATCCAGGGTATTCTTCTTCTGCACGGTCCTTCTTTCCTGTCCCTCCACCCTTCCAAGCATGATGTCATTCTCCTAGGACTGGCCCCTCCTGGCCACGTGCCCAAAGTATGTAAGAAGGAGCTTCAAAATATTTGCCTCAACATTATGCTGAGTGATCTCAGTCACAAAAGGACAAATACTGCATGGTGCCACTGTTGTAAAAACAGGACTAACCTCAGTGTTGGGAGGAGACTGAGAAGGATGGTTCAATAATGTATACTGCATTGAAACAGTTGAGGGAGAAGATTGTTTAAGAGGGAAAATTATCAGGTATTTTTGTCAAGACAGGAGTCTAGAGTGAAGGCTGTATAGTGGAGTGGACGTGGGGGGAGGGATTGTAAAACAATAAAAGAATTTTTCTTTTACTTTTCCAAAAGGGTAGTATACTAGGGGAGAGGAGTGGGAGGGGAGAAATGTGCAACAATGAATGAATGGAAATCCAAAGTCTGTAAATTTTCATTGAAATTAATAATAAATTTTTTAAAAAAAAGTATCAAAGAAAAAAAAATCTTTGCCTCCAAAGAGCAGCTTGGTTTCACTCATTCCAGGCCAGACCTGTTAGTTCTCTTGGTGGTCCATGGTATGTTCAATACTCATCTCCAACACCACAACTCAAAGGCATCAATTTTTCTGATATCCTTCCTTGGCCATTTTCCAGCTCTCTGATGCATAGCAAGTAATTGCAAAGACCAGCGCCTGGACTAGGCACACCTTAGTCTCTGGACTGACATCTTTGCTCTTCAGCACTCCGAGAGGTCCCTGCCAGCAGACTTTCCTAATGCAGTTTGTCTTTTGATTTCCTGACTGCTGGTGCCAAAAGTGTTGCTTGTGGAACCAAACAAGCTGAAATTGTTAACAATCTCCATCTGTTCTCCATCTATCATGGTGCTGCCAACTGACCAAGTGATGAAAATCTTTTTTTTTTCTTGATGTTGAGCTTCAATCCATACTGAAGACTGCAGTCCTGTACTTTCTGCCACAACTGTCTCAGGTCCTCTTCAGCTTCAGGAAGCAAGGTGATGTCATCTGCATAATGCAAGCTGTTGTTAAGTTTTTCTCCAATCCTCATGCCACATTCCTCCTCATAAATTCCAGTCTCCCAAATGATCTGTTCCACATATAGACTGAAAAGAATCTCAAGAAGTACATGCCCTCAATACAGCTCCCAGCAACTCAGACTGCCAGTATTCAAATCCCACATCTGCTTCTTGCTAGTTGTGTACTCTTAGACAAATCTCTTTACTTCTCTGTGCCTCAATTTTCATACCTATAAAATGCAATAACTATAGTATTTATTTCCTACAGCTCTTGGAAAAAGTAAATAAAGTAATAGGTCAAATGTTTGACACTATTATTATTTATGTTAAAGATCAAAGAGTATCCTTAAAGATTCAGTGTAGCTAATCAAGAGTTCCGAGGGCAGGAGGTAGTGAAGAAACCCAAATCTTAGCATCAAATCTACCAAGGTTCCAGTCACAGATCTGCCAAGCAGCATGTATGTGACTCTGAGGAGTAAGACAGGGCTTCTTAGATTTTTAAAGTGCACAAAATCCTGGGGATTTTGGTAATGAGAGGCTTTGATTCAGAAGGTCTGGAGTGGGGCCTGGGATTATGTTTCCTACCAGCTCCCTGTTCAGGCTCATTCTGCTAGGCCTTTATCACATCAAGAAGCCCAGCTCTCCACCTCCCTCAGCCTCAGCTCATTTCCTCAACATGCGGACAACAGTTACTCACACACCTCATGGACTCAGCTGTGCACCTACACGCCACATCCATGAAAATGGTCAAAACATAGTAAAAGTTACTAAGAGTGAAAAGCCTCCAGGAGTCACTCAGCTCTCACTACCAGAAAGTTCTCCAGGTCCAGTCTAATTCCTTGGAAGCTCTGGAAACCAAGTAGATAAGGAGCTACACTGCCAACTAAAGGCAAGCGGTCCGAATCTACCAGTGCTCTGCAGAAGAAAGATGGACAACCTCCTTCCACGCAATGTACAGACTCTGAAAACTCCCTGGAGGCTCATCTCTGAGTTGGTTCCAGAAATAAGTGAGTCTCATCCCATCTGTTACTGCTTCATGTCTGTGTCAAGTCCTCTTCAAGGTGAGGATGGCAGGAGTACAGGATGGGAGAAGCCCATGAGAGGACCAGCTAAGTACTGACTATAATTGTTAGCCATCATCCATTCGGTACCCAATTCATGGGGACTCCATACGCAATAGAACAAAACGCTGTCTAGACCTGTGTCCGCCCCCGCCCCCCGCCCCCGTGCTTAGTTGCACCTCAGACCACTGGGATCTGTAGAGTTTTCACTGGCTGATTTCACTGAATGAAGTCGATCTTTCTTCCTCCTCCACTCTTAGTCTAAAGGTTCCACTGAAACCTGGTGAGCATCTTTCTACCATTCGAGTCTTCGAATGAGAATGCATGTGAGATGCACTGATTTAGACTTGATCTTCTGCATGGAAGGTGGGACTTCGCTCACCAAACCACCAGTGTACCAGGCATCTAAACCTGCTGTTTCTAAGCCTGCACCAGCAAGCAGTGCCTCAATCTAAAGCACTCATCTCTGTTCATGCCAGCACGCAGCCACCAGTGCTCAGATGCCAGTCAACAAAAAGCTGAGGAGGAGAGTTCAACTAGAATGGACAGATATGCCCAACAGCGAGTTAGTCTAAAATTCAACCTTACTAGACAATGTTTCTACATGGCTCCAAGTGTCCAATTTTTCTGCCATTTGGAAGCCAGCTCATTGGTACAGCGGTCACAAAACCTATTTGAAACACAGTCACATAACTCTGCTTGGAAAAAAAATTTCTGAGCAGATGTTCTCTCTATGAATATGTTTCTCAATTAGCACATGTATTAGTAAATGATTATATTATATAGTTGTCATTATTATGTACCATCAAGTAGTCACGTCAGAACCAACTCATAGATGGGTTTTCTGTGGGTGGTCTGAGGCAGTAAATCAAAGAGGAGGAAACTGCCCAGCTTTCTCCAAAGGAGCAGCTGACGGATTCGAACCACAGGCCTTGAGTTGGCAGTGCAACTCTTTATCACTAAGTCACCAGAGTTCCCTATATTACATAGAGTACATGAAAATTAGAAAACTTAAAATATTCTACAAGAAGGTAACACATCATCTGAGTGTGTCGCTTTGGACACCAGCATCAGGGCACTGACCCTCCGGTACACTCTAGAAGCCTGCACCCAGGGCAGATACCTGTGAGAGCCTCTGGCTGGGTGGATCGGCAGCAGGCAGAGTCTAGGCACCTGCACTGTGGGCAGAATCGCCAGGACATTCTCATATTCCCCAAAAGCAGAGAACCACAATCCAGTGGTAAGGATGAGAGCTAACGCTGTTTGAGACCTAGCTCTGTCACTTTAGAACCACATGGTCTTGAGCAAGTCACTTAATTTTGCTAAGGCTCCAATTTCCTATTTGTCACATGGAGGTAAATACAACACCTACCTCACAGGGTATTGTAACGATTAAACAGTATATCTCAGGTGCCTGTTAGCTTAGCATTTGGAGAATTATTAAACCAAGTCTTCAAAGAACCTGACAACAATACACCAAATGAGTGGGACTTACAAGTATGTAATTCTGTAGAAACCGAGAGGCAGGGAGCCATAATACACTGTATTTTTCATTCTTCTCCTTTGAATTTACTGCCTCTGAAAACCCACTGGAGGATCAGGTATGAGTCGGTTCCTCCTCGACAGCAAAACAACAAGGAGCACGAAAGGAGCTCCGGTAAAGTACATTACATATGGCCCTGCTAAAAAAACTGTCAACAGTTCAAATCCACCCGCTGCCTCACAGTCCTGTAAAGACTGGCAGCCTCTGAAACCCAACGGAGGGTCACCATGCCTGGAAAGCGACTCAGTCGCAGTGGGTTTGGTTTCCTTGGGCGTTTTTAACTGGGCCCTAAGTTCCCAGTGGTGTAGTGCCTGACAAGCCAGGCTGCTAACTAAAAGGCCAGTGATTCAAGTCCACCAGACACTCCATGGAAGAGAAACGAGGTAGTTTTCTCCTGTAAAGATTTACAGCTTTAAAAACCCGAGGGATTGGGGGAGGGGGGTTACTGTGCATTAGAATCAACCCAAGAACAATGAGTTTGGCTTACTGGGCACTAAAGTTGAGTATGTCTACTCTGGTGCATGAGATTACGATGTCTGCCAGTTGGAGAACTTTACAGGCCAACTGTTTACACACACTCAAGATGAGGGGGCAAGTTTGGTAGCACATAAAGAATAACTGGTATCCATCACTCACAAGCATGACTAGGGGAACCTACTCCTTTGTATACAAGGCCTCCACATGCTATCTCGGTCTCATAATTAGCACACAAGCTTTGTAATAAGCTTAAAAACTTTAGAATGTTTTTTAAAAAATAAAAGGGACAAAAAGAAATAAAGAGACAAAATGGGAGGAAGCACCCATAAAGATAGCAAATCATTCATCAATCATCAAATCTTATGAAAATAATAGATATGAATTAGGGGCTTGGGGAGTTTTGTGGAGGGTATTATTCTTAAAAGGCAAAAAAGATAGCAAATTTTTTTTTAATCATATACTCAAACCAGTCACCTGAAAGTTCAAATTAGGGCGAAATTGAAGGCAAGGTGATTAGCGTTGCATCTCAAGACAACTGGAGAGAAGGGGATTTCAACATTCAAGAAACTCGGTTTTAGGGGGACTGACTTAAGGCTGGCTCTGCTTCTGTTAAGGACCTTGAAATCTAAGCAGCAGAGACAGGGCCACTGAGGTAACCACCGCTATGCCCCATCCCTTCCCAGGAGTTCTACAGAAGTGCCAAAAATTTGGGGTAGGGGGACTGAAGGTGACAGAAGCTGGTGGCAGAATCAGTGTAGACTGGGAGATACACGCCACCCAGCACGCTGCACTATCTCAAGGCAGCAGAGGGTGGGAGGCAACTGATTACAACAGGGATACTGTCGAGTCTTCTGCCCTGGGCAGCCCCTGGCCAGCTGCTGAAATGGACAGTTGGTGTTGAGAAAGAAGGACAGAAAGAGAGAGAGATAGCCAGAGACTTTGTGAGAATCTGAGATACAGCCAGTCAGACAGACAGGAGGAGGAGAAAAGGGGGAGAGAGAGATACTTACTTCGCGGTTTATCCGAATCTTAATGATTCCAGTGAGGGAACAGTACAAAGCAAAAGAGACAGATATTAGGCCAGAGGCAGATGGAAGTGGATGGAGCACAGGAGTGGCCAGAATGGGCAGTGGGTGGGTACAAGGGCAGCAGAGCAAGAAGGGTGAGCCGGACTGGGCCAGAGAGCAGGGAGTGGTCAGGGCCATGGAGAAGCAAATGGCAGTTTAAGGAGGCTAAGGAGAGGCTCTTTGTCCCCAGAGCTGTTCAAGTCAGGGAGACCAGGCCCAACCCTTATCCCAGCCAAGGGGGAGGATGGACAGGACAGGGGAAGGCAAGGGATGCTGGGAAATACAGGGTAGCTTGTCTAGACCCCAGGAGGAGGGTAAGAAGAGGGAGAGGAGAGATGATCTACAGAGTCCCAACTACCCCACTGCAGACACATGCCTGCTCTTCCTGACTGCCTTCAAGCCTTTGCCAAGACTGCTCCCCTCCCCAGGAGACCATTCTTGCCTCTGTAGCCAGCCACAGCCAGCTCAAGCCCACCACCTCTGTGCTCTGCCACTAACTTGCAGTGTAACGTCAGAGAAGGTATTCCTCCTTTCCGGCTTGTGTTTTCCCATCTTATCTGAAATAACTCTGTGTGTGTGTGTGTGTGTGTGTGTGTGTGTGTGTGTGTGTGTGTGTGTGTTCATCTCTGTCTCCCACTAGAACACACATATGCTGTTATTGTAGGGACTGAGTCTGTGCTACCTACTGTTGTATCCCCTGTGCCCAGCACAGTTTGGCAAATAGTGTGTGCCCAAAATATATTTGATAAATGATTCCCAAACATAGATTCTAGAAGGAGTAGAGGAATCTGACATCTAAACCAAGGACTCCTGGCTGCCAATCTGTGTCTGGCCCTCCCTTGGTCCAGCCAGGTCCATGAACTACAGTGAATGGCAGTATAGCCTAGTGGTTAACAGCAGAGACTCTGGAGAGATGGACAGGCTGAGGCTTAACTTCCTTCTTCATTACACACTGGCTGTGGGCACTGACACAAGCAGCTTCACTTCTCTGTGGCCCAGTTTCCTCAACAGGTCATAATGCTAACTAGTTCACAGGGACGGCAAAATGATATGAGATGCTGAGTACAAAGTGCTTAGCCCAATGCTTGGCATACTGTACATGCTTAATGAACATAAGGTATTCTTTAAGTACAACTCTGACCATGGTCAAAACACTTTCAAGACTCCCTGGTGCCCCTGGGGGAAAAAACTCCAACTCCACTACTGCCATTGGCAGTCTCACTCTCCAGCCCTAAATGGCTCTTCCGACTCACTGGGTATCATTAAGTCCTCCAACCTCTTGGCCTCGCATCCAAAAGAGATCCTTCCTCACCTCTAGGCCTTGCTGCCTGCCTCACTGAAGCCTCATCTTCCAGGCCAACCCTAGCTGCAGGGAGCCTTCCCTGATGGCTATGACCCAGTCTGTCCTTCCTCTCCTCTGAGCTCCCTCAGCTCTCTGAACCTCCATTTACTCCCCAGTAAGCCTCTGTCCCATCTGGACAGTGAGTCTGGAGTGAGCAGGGCCAGGTCAGCATCCCACACACAATTCAGGGTGCAGCCAGTGACAGCAGAAATGGCAGGGGTGAGGCACTCACGTCTATATAGTTGGCGTTAATGTAGTCAGCATTGGGATCTCCCAGCATAGGGTGGAGTTTCACTCGGTGCCGATCATCTGTAAACACAGAGCGGGCACCATGGGGTAGGTGGGGACTGAATGACTATCACCTCCAGGATGGGGATTATAATATTTTCCACTTCACAGAGTTATAAAAAGGGATAGATGAACTGATGAGTGTAAAATCCTCAGCACAGGGCATGGCACAAACAGGCACTCAGCAGCGCACAATATAACTAAAATCTCTGCAACTACCCAGAATTTACTCTGTGGCCCCCCCTTCCAGCCCACCCTCTCCTCGGGCCCCAAGCCCTTCCCCAGGACTCACAGGCAGGCACAGGCTCCTGTCGACCACACTTGAGCTTTTCTTTCTTCTTTGTAGCATCCCAGCCGTCAAAGAAGCTCTGTCAGAAGCAAACACGGCCATGAGTGGGGGAGGCATCCTACTTATGAGATCCCTCCCCTTCCCTGAGTGGGATGTGAGCAGGATGGGCAGTGACCAAGGCATAGTGCCAAGGTGGGCCCCGAGATAAAGCCGCTGTATACCCTTTTATTAGCCAGGGACCAAGTTCAAAACCAAGGAATGTAAGAGGAGGAAAGTAGGAAAAGAGAGTCAGAATCTGGAGAAATTTTAGAAAGTCAAGGCTAGGTAGATATAGAATGGGGAAAAAGTGAAGGTCAAAGGCAGATTATGACAAGGGTTGTGTCGGCAGAGCCTAGATGGAGATAGAAAAGGATTTAATTCTGAGTTCAGGATTAGGGGTTTAGGATTAGGGTCAAGATCAAAATTAGGCTGAGGTTAGGTTAAGGGTCAGGTTTAGTGCTCATGGCCAGGTTTGGATAAAGGACCATGAGTGGAGTCCAGGTAGAGATGGAGATGAGGGTGAGAATCCAGGTCTGTTTGGGATTAAGATGACGGCTAGGGTCAGGGTTGAGTTTGGGATCTCCAGTGTTGGGGATTGTCTGATTTGGGGGTGCCAGGGTCCGGATGCAGAGTGAGGAGGAGCCAGGCCAGTCCTGGCGGGCCTGGCTGTGCACCTCGTACTCTTGCTTGAAGCCGTAGCCCTCCGCTGTCTTCATCTGGTTGATGTGCTGCAGCAGGTCCGCCACCCGCACCGCCGGGTGCAGCTGCCCCGTGTGGTATGGGGAGCCCTTCCGGCCGCACGGCCGCCGCGGAGAGCCCCCCAGGAGGCTGCTGGCCTCGGTCACCCCGCCGCTGCGCTGGTCTCCTGCAGTGAGAGGAAATGTGACACATGTACCCCAGCCTGGGGCGGCCTGATGGGAGCACGGTGTGTTGTGCAGGGCGGCTTGGACGTTCACGAGGAAACTCAGCGAGGCCCACCCAGTGTGGCCATGAGCAAGTCGGTTCCCTTCTGCGCCCAGTCTTCCCACCTGAAAAACGATGGCTCGGGTCAGATCACGTGGCCCGAGCGCGCCCCTCCAGGCCTGCGGTACCCTCACTGCTGTCCTGCGGAGCCACCACTCCTCCTGGCTGTCAGCAGGGGGCAGCACTCAGCAGAGCCCCAGGCAGCCTCCCCTCCTGCCCACTTCGAAGAAACAATCCAGACGGCGAGCAACTCCCAGCAATTACCCTATTAAAACACGCAAATCTCGAGGGTAACTACCGCCGGCCGCCACTCCCTCCAGAGATTACTGCGAGATACCTGAACACAGCGGTTCCCGAGCAAGCATTTCCATTGTCAGCCTGTGCACTGGCCTCTCTGCCAGACAGGTGTAAAGGTGGTGAGGTTCAGTCTTCCCACATTCCTTTGGGGCAGTTACAACCACGTAACCACCCCATCCTCTGGCTCTTCTGGTCAGTATCTCAAGGGCATCCTCTCCACAGCCCCAAAGTCAGGACTTTATGATTAGAAAGCAGCCCATTTGGCGCACACGCGCAGGCCTGAACTGACTTTTTAATCCTTCATTCTCTCCTCCAGGCTGGGGTTAGACTGCAAGGGGCTGGCTCAAGCCTCGCCCTAGGAATGTCTCCAGCTCACCAAAGCTGGCAAGGGCTAGCAGGGAACTCCTAGTTCAGAAGTGCCTACCCTCTCACTTACTTGCCCTTCACAAATGCCATCCTCTCCACCTCATAAACCCTTCTGCCCTCTTTTTGTCTCATTCACTCAGTCATCATCATTGATTCAGAAGTGACTCAGCTGACCCTCTAGCAGGTTTTCAGGGGCTGTAAATCACATGGGAGAAGGTTGCTTATCTTTGAATTTGAATTTGAAGGCTTTGGGTTGGCAGCACAACTCCTTCTTCATCCTTCAGGTCTCCTTTAAAACTACTCTCATTAAGGGGAGGAAGAACTTCCTTAGTGCCTAGGTCTCCTTGGCTCAAGGGGCATCCCTGATTTCCCTACTGCAGCAATCTGTTAATCACTTGTCTTACTTATGATCTGAAAGCTCTGGAAGGAGGAAGCTGATTCTGCCTCTTCAAAACTCCAGCAAACTGCATGGCCTGTGATTCCTATTCAATGACTGACAAAATGAATGCCTGGACACCAACATAGACCCCTCCTTGCTCAGTTCTTCAAAAGGCAAACACACTTCTGGCCAGGACCTGGACTGGTCTCTGAACAGGTCTTAGGAGTAGAGCAGGTAACTCATAAAGGGCGACTTTCTTCAAAGACCTATACAGTAGGTTCAATGGGACAACTTGCAAGAAAATACTTTGTGTGGTTATATATTCATAGCTCCATGCTACCCTTCCCAGGGACATGTGCCCTTCCAACAGTGACTTTCACGACACCCACCCTCACTGCCCAAATAACACCGAGAAGCATCTGTAAAGCAAACCTACACCCACTCTTACCGCCCCAAAAACACTGTTTGAGGAGCATTTATTTGATAACTGGCCTAATAAAATGTTATTAACACAGGATGGACCTTCCTGGTAAGGTTAAAATTTAGCTGGTGAATGTGCACGCACATGGTGGCCCAGAATGGAATGCCCTGCCAGAAAGAATATAGTGATATAAAATGTTACCAAAATCATGAAATTAACTCATCACGAAGTTTAGATGGAGGTACCAGTTAGAGTTGATAAGAAGGCTGATCCCAACTAGGTCAATCTCCTAATTACTTAATCTCGTTTATTAACTCACTCGGTGCCATTGAGTTGGTATCAACTCACAGTGACCCTGAATTGGATTTCTTGGGCTATAAATCTTATTGGGGTGAGACTGCCCATCTTTCTTCTGAGAAGTGCAGTCTTTGGGTTAGCTGCACAACTTATGACTGACTATGTCACCAGAGCGCCCTTCCTTATGTAGGCTTATATTTACGTGAAATGAAATACATTTATACTTGAAACATGCAGTTCAATGAGTTATATACTTCGGTACTCACTACCAAAACACAGAACATCTCTGTTGTTCCAAAACTTCCTCCTGCCCTTTGCAATCAGTTCCTACCTCTGCACTACTTGCTACCATTAGAGCCTTAGTTTGCCTTTTCTAGACTGTCTTATAAATGGAATCACACAGTATGCACTCCTTTGTACCAATTCTTTATACTTCAGCATGTTTCTGAGATTCACCCATGTTGTTACACATACCAATAGTTTGTTCTTTGTATTATGTACTGCTTTGAATGAATGGACCACAAAGCATTTATCTGTTCTGCTGTAGATGGGCATTTTGGCTGTTTTCAGATTTTCACTACAGTGGATGAATAATGCTGCCACGAACATTCAAACGCAAGCCTTTTGTCTTGGTGAATAACTTAGGAGTAGAATTCCTTGCTAAATCATAGAATAAGTAGATGTTTCAATTTATTGGAAACTTCCAAAGTGGAGTGGGTTTTTTTTTTCAAATTGTTTCCCATAGAGTATTTACACTTGCACTAAAAATTACGAGAGTTCCACTTGCCCCTCCCCCTCGTATGTCAAAATTTACTTCCTTCAAGTCAGAACTGATTCATAACTGACTGTCTGTTGGCTTTCTGGGACTGTCCATCACATGGGAGATGACTGTTCATCGTTTCCCCTCAAGTGAATTTGAACCACGAGACAGACGTGGCCTTGGATTAGCAGCACAACTTCCAACTAAGCCCCCAGGGCCCCTCCGCATATAGTCAGTCATTTAAAGGACACATACACATTCTAGTGAGCATCACATGGTGATCTTCAATTTCTAGGTAAGATGGTCTTGCATGTGTTTATTGGCCATTCTAAACATTCTCATTTTGACAGGTGTCTGTTCAAGTCTTTCACCCATTTTAAAGTGGGTTATCCTCTTATTGCTGAGCTGCTACAGTTCTTTTGTTTAGCGTGCACCATGCGAGGGGCTGCACCACCACAGCTCCTTTGTAAGAGTTCTTTATATACTCTAACTACTACTTTTTCTTTTCTTTTTTAGTTTATACTAGTTTATTTACAAAATTCCAATACCTTGTTTTTCAGACCAGATTCTTCCAATTTCCCTCACTCCCCCATTCATCAAATTGTACAAGCCCATGATTAATCCCATCCCACCCCACGCCCACCCCCGCACACCCTCATCCCTCTTGCTTCCATTCCCCCCCTGGATCTTCACACTCATTCTACAATAATGGTTTTGTAGAATATTTGTCCTTGTGGGACTGAGTTAGTTCACTCAGCATAATGCCCTCCAGTCCCTCCCAAGTTAGGTAATAATTTACAAAATCATTGTTCCTGCATGCTGCATAGTATTCCATTGTATAAATGTACCATAATTGGTCGATCCAATCAATTGTGGTCGGACTTCTGGGCTATTTCCATGTTCTTACGATGGTGAATAACACTGCTATGAACATTGGTGTACAAGCCCCCTATTTTTCTATTGATATATGTATTTCAAATATGTGGATTTATGTACTTCAAGGAAATGGACAAATTCATCTGTTATCAAATTTACTTACATAAAATTGCTCATAATATTTCCCTATCATCCTTTAGTCTGTAGCTCTGTAGCAGTATCATCTCTTTATCCTAGGAAATTAATAATTTGCACATTTTCCTTTTTTTCTTAATTACACTTGCTAGGAATTGATCCATTTTATTAATCTTTTCAAAGACAATCGTTTAGTTTCTTTATTTTTTTTCTCTACTTCTTGTTTATTTTCTACTCCACTGATTACTGCCCTTCCATTTATTATGCTCTTCTTTCTGCTTAGTTTGGGCTTAATTTACTCTTTTATTCTGTCTTCTAAAGATGAAAGCTATGAAAATTGATTATAAACCAAACCTTCCCTTTTTTCTGATTTAATCACTGAATGTTTAAATATCCTTCAAAGCAGTATTTACCAGCAGCTCACAAATTTTTCATATGTTGTTTTCACAATAAGTCCATTTAAAATATGTTCTATTTTCCCTGTATTTACTTTGATTCTTTTAGGTTATTAGAAGTGTGTTGTTTAATTTCAAATATCTAGGATATTCCAGATATCTTTCTGTTGCTGGTTTCTAATATAATCCTGTAGTGATCAGAAAATCTGTACTAGTTCCAAATTTTTAAGTTAACTGAAGATTGGCTTGGTCCTTTGGAGGCCTTTTTAAGTTTTGAGGGGTTTTTAAGGTTTTTTCCTTAAGGTGGGTCTGTTAATTTCATGCTGTTAGTTGCTATAGAGACAGAGTTGACCCCAATTCATGAGGACAATACAACAGAATGTTGCCCAATTTGTCATTTTCATGCTATTCTCAGGATCACTGGTATTCTGCATCCACTGTTGTAGCTATTGTGTCAATCCATCCTGCTGAAGGCTGCCACATTTTTGCTGGCATTCCGCTCTACCAAACAAGGTGGAGAAGCCTTCATCTAAAGACAATTTATCCTTACTACTAAGATGTACCTCTTCTGGGTTTCCGCTTGTTGCCCAGATATTCAGTGAAGTTTCTCTGCTCCACTGGTCAGAATTCAAGTCTCTTCCAACTCCTGTACGAGCCTCAGGAAACACTCATCACACCCTAGTCGATTTTCTCCCCCAGGCAGTTTTTCTTTGCCTGGCCTAAAAGTGTCATTTTATGTATGCACTGCTTAGTGTTCTGCCAAAGGTCACGGGACTCCGTGCAGACTACTGCATCTCTCTGTTTAGCTCCCTCCTTGCAGGTGTGCCACCCTGAAACTCTAGGTGCCCATTCTCTAGACTCTTCAAACCACGTAAGTTGCCATGCTGACTCATGCTCACATTGTAGCACAGGAAGGAGAACCCAAGCCCAGCAACGGCAACCTATGTGGTTTCAACTAAACAGAATGTTACTGCCAACGGAAAGGATCCACCACCAGAGGTCCTGCAGAAGAAAGACAGGCAATCTTCCCCCAGGTGATTAACTGTCTCTACAAACCTGCTGAAGGGTCAGCAATGATTGATTCTGACTCAATGGTACACAACAAAGAGGAGCAGGTAGACAGTCAAGTTATCACAGGACTCACCCAATTGTTGCTCTTCTCTGGGAGATCACAACCTTGAGCAAACCTAACAAACCCAATGCTGAAAAGTAACTGTTTTTAGACATATAATCCAGAATCTAAGTACTTTACAGTTGGAGGCCAAGTCAAGAGCAGTTACACTACTATGACCAGATGCCCTAAAACCTTAATTTTATGGAGAAATGGCAATTCCAAGAGAAAAGGCTCATCCCATACCTTGGTTGTCAAAGTGTCTTCCAGAAAATAGTAGTTCTGCAAGATGATTAAGTGATGTTCCACTGAAAATAAGGGGAGGGGGCAGGAGGAAGAAGATACAGAGGGATTCTGTGTTTTAAATGAGTTTGGGAAATTCTGGTTTAAACAAAAATAAGTAGGTTTCTTTCCTGTCAGACTTCTCAGGGCTTCTCATGTGTTAGTGTGCATTTTAAAACTCTGAGAGATGAGTAGAAATAGCAACACTTCACAAATGTCTTTCAACCATTAAATGCTTTTTTGTTTGTTTCATGAAACATCCTCCTCAGGGAACATGGTGCAAAATGGAGATTAAGAGAGAGACTCTGAAATCACACAGACCTCAGTTCAAAACCCAGCTCAGCTTGAACTCACAAGAAGAACTCAAAAAGAGAAGCTTGGTGAGAGAGAGGGCTCCAGGCACTCTTTGCAGAAACCGTGTTGGCAGCTCCGCAGGGAGCTCTCGAGGTTGAGAAGGGAGTCAACAAGGGCATCAGGAAGCCCAAACAGCTCAACTCTACAAGTAGGCATGCAGCTAGTCTGCAACAACTAAGGACAAGGGGGGGAAAAAATCCCACCTAGCTGTGGTACTGACATAAAGTCAGAGCCAGATCCAGCAGCACACAGCTGAGTCCAAGAAAAAAAACACAAGATTCCACAAACAGGCACCAGAACGGGACAGGATGACAAATGATGATGTTTCTAAAATAGACTTTCCATTTCCTGGACCCAGAGAAGACAGGCATCTCCGGCCTTTGTCCATGATTTCGCCTGTCTACATAAACACACACAGATGCTCTTGCTCACAACTGAGAAAAGGAAGAAGGGGAGAGGCAGACCCTCAGAGTTAAGATCACCACCATGGTATTCTGCCAGGCTCTCCTCAGGGCTGTCATGACTGTGGAACATCCTTCAATCATGTAAACCAATGGAGGGCTGAGATGCCACAGGAGAGCCCAGAGAAAAGAATGTGAAGGCTAGAGTCAGAGAGACCTGGATTCAAATCCTGACCCAAGTCAGGGCTCAGTTTCCTCATCTAAAATAAAGATCTACAGACCTTCCTCAGAAATAGGCACTTTCCTTGACCCCTACTCACCTTCAGACAAAGACAGGCCGGAAGTTATACAATCTCAACACATCCTACACTTTCCTTCACTACTTTCAACTTGTATGTACCTTTCCTTAAAAAACTATCTGTAAAAATAGCATAGAGTATCTAACATATTGAGCACTTTCGGGTGCCTGGCACAATTCTGAAGTTATTTAATCCTTAAACTAGCTATATAATGTAGAAATTATTATTATCCCCCTGTGTAAATGAGGAAACTGGAGACGAGTTGGGCTAAGTCACTTGCTCAAAGTTACAGAGCAAATAAGTGTGAGCATTAGGATTCAAGCCCAGGCCCATCTGACTCTAGGGTCTTACTGGACAATGAGCTTCCTCCGTTTCCTCCTCCCAATAAAAGTGACTTTGTAAAGATGAAAAGCAAAGTTCACATTTATTTGACAAACTATTTTGCCAGAACCCACTGGCACCATAAAGGTCAGAAACTCCAGCGGATGGGTCCCAAAAAAGTTGTGCATTTTCATAGGCAAGACTTCAGAGGCAATAGCACATTCTAACATGCTGGGAAAATCCTAGCTGGCTTCTTTATGCCAGCAAACCCCCACTTACCCAACATGGTAAGTCATTATTTTAAAACTTGTCTGTTTGGGCCTGCATCAAAACAAACACAGCTTTCTGATTAAAAGTACAGAAATCTGGCCACCAGAGTTTTAAAAAGAAAAGAAAGAGATAGCAGTTGGACAAGTGGATGATGAGTGGAAAGGAGAAGGTGGAAAAGCTTAGCTCCATCTTCTGAACAAACCCTGTGCTTCCCAGTCATCGTGCTCTGTATCCAGCCTCACTGCCCCCTTCCTCCTCACCATCAGCCGAATCCTATCATCCCAAATGAACCATTCCCACCCAAACGCATATATTCTCAAAACTCTGGCAGCACTAGTTGCTCCCATCATCCATACAACTATTAGCCTTGCATCAATTTGCTGGGTCAGTCTTGTCTCTCCAGCTTGTTAATGAGTTCCTTAGAAGCCATGTTTCTGTGTCTATCTCACAACAGAAAGAAGCAGCCAACACATCCCTCATTTCTAGCTCTTCCCCACACACTCTTGAGCTGGTTCCATCAGACTGTTCCATGTCATCCCTCTCCCTTGTCCATCTCTTCATGCAACACTTGCTATTCTTCACCCATGAACGCCTTTTCTTTCACATCTCTGCCAGTGCAAATGCTACCCATTCTTTAAGGTATAATAAAATGCAGTAGAAACAGCCCTTTGCAATGCAGGCAAATCTGCAATGAAACAGCCACTTTCTGGCTGTTCAACCTGAACAAGTGACTTCTCCAGAGCTTCCATTTCATCCTTTGTAAAATGAGGAACTGATAATACCTATCATGCAAATCTGTGGTCAAGATGTAATATAAGAAGGTACAGAGTGTTATTAATAAATTTATGTTAATGAATTTTTAAAAGTAGACAAGATAAGGGAGCTCTGGTAGCCTAATGGCAAAAAGCTGCACTTCAATCCTGAAGGCACATGGTTCGAATCCACCAGATGCTCCACTGGAGGAGGGGCAATCTCCCCCTGGGCCAGTCAGATCTGATTCAATGGTACACAACAAGGGGAGGAAAAAAAGTAAATGAGATGAACAAATTTCTAGGCAAGCATAACACTGAATGACATAAAAAGAAATTTAAAAAAACTTATGCCATTGAGTTGGAATCAACTCATAACTGGCCTTCTGTTGGGTTTCTGAGGCTGTAAATCACACAGGAGGAGACTGCTCATCCCCCAACCCCCCAGTAGTTGGTAGATTCAAACCCAGAGAGGTTAATAGAGCAACTCCCTACAGACTAGATTACCCAAGCTCCCTTAAAAAGAAATAGACTAAACAAAACTTTACCCCTTTAAACCCTTCCTTTTGTAAATTAGAAGTTTTTTGTCTTTCCATAAAACAAACAACAGAACAAGATTGTCTTATTCTTCTCCACACCAAAGTTTCCAATCTTTGTGAATAAGGGAAAAACTCAGGATCAGAAAAAGACCATGTTTATATGTTTGATAGAGACTGAAGGAACCCCCAAGATTAAGACCTTTGGTGACCCTTGAAGCCTATACCTAAAATCATTTTCGTGACTCAACTTCCAAAGAGGCCTATAAGGCTATCAATGAAGAAATTTACTAACAACAAGGAGAAATGCACTCTTTAGACTAATAAACCACAAGATATCAGAAGGTCAGTATTTGCCCAGGAACAAAGCTCAGAAAGAAGGACAAAATGAGAAACACAGGGAAGAAATGGGAAAAGTACTGTTAAAAGGTGGGGATTATAATCAATATCCCAAAACATAACTGTTGAACGGAAAACCAATTTGTTCTGTAAACTTTCACTCAAATCACAATAAAAAGCTAACAAACATCTTCAACAGTATTACAAGTATATTAGATTCAACAGTATATAAAAACATTTACTGATATCATCATATATTATGACATTTATCGTGACCCAACTGGATTTATCCCAGTTATTTCAGGTTCTTTAGGAAATCTACAAATGTCACTCTTATCACCAGAAGATCACATTCTTGGCAAGTTCAATGCCATTTTAAATAAAACATCTGAGCAAACTAAAAACCAAAAGTAATTTTCATAATCTAATAAGATATTCCTATTAAAAAAAATGAGCAAACTTCATTCTCAGTGCTTAAATGCTAGAAGAATTTAAAATCAAGAAAATAAGACAAGAATTCTATTTTTTGCTGAACATTGTACTATAGGTCTCAGATAGTGAGTGCCACGCAGAAAGACAAGAAACAACAAATAAAAAGTGGTAAAAAGGACAAAAATGGGTAGCAGTCGCAGATCCTTTCCTTGTATTCTGAAAATCTGACAGACTTTGCAAATTAAAATTAATAAGAAAGCCTATCAAGGAAATAAATAGAAGATATGCAAATAAAAATCAATGACATTTCTATACAACAGCAATAGTTAGAAAAGGCAAATTTTTTAAAGCTTATCTATTACAATAGCAGTCAAAATTGTAAGTAACATAAGAATAGAAATAGCTTACAAAAAGTCTTTAAAAAATAAAAAAGTTTTTAAAAGTCTTTAAGATTTTCACGAAGAAAATTACTGAAAGACATTAAAGACTAAAATAAATGCGGTTATATATTCATGGGTAGAAAGGCAATTTCATAAGATGTCCATTCTTCTCAAATTGATCTATAGATTTAATTCAAATCCAATCAGAACTCCAACAAAGTTTCTCAAGAAACTTGACAAGCTGATTTCTAAAATTTATGAGAAAATGAGGACAAAAATAGCCAAGATATCCTTGACAAAGAACAAAATTGGGAAAGTATGATGTTGCAGATATCAAAACTTAGATAGCTATAGCTGCTGTTGTTGTTGTTGGGTGACATTCAGTCAAGTATGACTCACAGCGATCCTATGAAGAGCAGATCTGAACCCTGTGCTGGTCTGTGCCATCCTCACAATTTCTGACACACTCAAACTCACTGTTGCAGTGACTGTGTTAATCCACCTAGTAGAGGGTCTTCCTCTCCTTTGCTGTCCCCTCATCTTAGTATTTATTGGCACAAGGATAACCAAATTCACCATTAAAAGGTAACAGAGAATCCAGAAACAACTGCATTTATGTGGAAACATGTTATGTGATGGGGGTG
Organism: Elephantulus edwardii; assembly: GCF_000299155.1. NCBI lineage: Eukaryota > Metazoa > Chordata > Mammalia > Macroscelidea > Macroscelididae > Elephantulus > Elephantulus edwardii. The sequence continues at coordinate 759,320 of NW_006399902.1, read as the reverse complement.
GCACTGCAAGCCAGATGCTGGTACACTTGGTTATTCCTTTGCAAAAAGATAAATAAAATTTTTAGCTCACGTTTTATATATATATATATATATATATATATATATATATATATATAGCAGTCCCAGATAGATAGACTTAAGCATATGATGCAAAGCTTTGAAAATTTCAGGGGGAAAAAAGTTTAAAAATATTCTATAGGCTCTAGGAAGGAAGGAAATTTTTTAAGAAAACATAAAAAGTGAAAACTATTAAGGGGGGAAAAAGTGATGACTTTGACTAAATTAAAATAAAAACTTTCAGTTCATCCAAACACACTATAAATAACTTGAAAGGATGAGCCACAACTTGGGAGAAGCTATTTGCAATTCACAAGCAACAAATGAGTATTATCCTAAATATATAAAGAACTTCTGAAAATCACTAAGAAGCAACAGAAAACCCAATAGAAAATTAAGCAAGAGACAGGAACAGGCATTTCACGGAAGAAAGAACCTGAATGGCCAATAATGACTTGAAAATACATTCAACCTCATTAGTGATCACAGAAATGCAAATTAAGGCTATAGAAAATTACCGTTTTACATGGACTTGTTCAGCAAAAGTTAAGAAGCCTGGCAATTTCTATCTTGATGGAGAGCAACAGAAACTCTTACATACTGCTGCTAGGCATGTAAACAGGCACAGCCACAGTGAGAAATAATTTGGCACTGTCTTGTCAAATTGAACATGAACACACTCCACAACCCAGCATTTCTACTTAAAGAATCTCCTTCACAGGTGCATGTAGAAACGCAGAGGACTATTCACAGAAGGAAGCCTTGTTCGGAATGACAAGAAAATGAGGCATAATTGGAATGTCATGGAAGACAGAATGGGCAAATAAATTGTGATATATTCATACCATGGAAAACCATACATCAGAGAAAATAAACTAGAGAAAAACATCCACATGGGCAAATATTAGAAATATGCTGAAAAACACACAGTAGTTTCATTTTTCTAAAAGCTCAACCAGGAGTGTTTGGTTCTGTTTGGTGAAGCATGCACACCTGGTAAAACTATCACCCAAATCACAAGAAATTTATAAATACAATGTCAGATAAGTTCCTGAATCAAAGGAAATAGGGGACATAATTCTAGACAGGGACAGGTGATGTTCTAGATCATGAGTGCAGTTCACTGCTTGCTGGACTACTCTGCTTCACAATGCCCATGACCTTCATGTACAAATCAACACTAAATATATGTGATAGCACGATTCATCACCCAGCACAGAACAACCCTCCAGCCAAGGTTCACTCCACTCTTCCCGCACGCCAGGCACAAATTATCTATATGCATTAGCTCATTTAGTCTTCACAGCAGCCTCATAAACAGAGATGTTCTTTATTTTTCATTTTACAGAATTAAAAAAAAAAGAGGTTAGCCGCCTGTCTGAAATTACACATCTATGAACAGGTCATTGCTGCAAACTCAAATCTGGGTGACTCCTGGTCATTTGCCCCCATTTGTCACACTTGATAAATGGCAAGCCCCTCCCTCCTTTGAGAATTTTACACAATCATCTCATTGGGCCCTGCTTTCTTGGTAGAGTTCCCTAGGGAGTCCCAATACAATGATGCAGAAATACTTCTCTGTATTTCTGGTGTCAGCACTCGTACACAGCAGGAGCTCAATAAATGCTTACTTTGGGGTGAGGGTTTTCTAGAACTCATCTGATGTGGGGAGGAGCACAGAAGTGGTAGTCTGTTGGTTGCTGGAGGAAGGGGACCCCAGGGCAAAGAAGAAGGGGGCACTCACCACGGGGGCTGTAGCCATGGGTGTCCATGAAGGAGAGGCCCAGCCGCTCATCTTCCTGCAGGGTGCTCTGGTCCGTGAAGCTCCGGTCCACAGCACTCATCATGTGGGTCTTCTCCTGACGATAGTTCACTGTGGCCTTGGTCATGTTCACTGGCTTCCTGCAGAGGGGGTGATGGGAGACGAGGGTGCTGAGCTCAGAGGTGGGTGGGGAGCCGAGCAATCAGGAATCTGACCCAGGAGCAAGCAGCTCTCTTAGTTTAAAAGGAATATATGATCAGGCATCATGTGTACGACAACAGTCCAGATAAGAGGTGCATAGCAAAGTGGACTGAGGGAGGGGTGGGGAGGAGGAAATTATGCAACAATGAATGATTTTTTTTTAAGTGAATTGGGGCAAGGAGGAAGGAAAATGTGCAACCATGAATGAATGAAAATCCAACTTTTCTGTAAACTTTCGTTAAAATCACAATTTTTAAAACTGAAGGAAAAAGATGAAGTATGGCTGATTGTCAAGGTGTCCCTGCCTCTATCCTTCCCACCAAATTCAGAGAGCAACTACGCCCTGGAGAGGCTGGGCTGGTCCCTGCCCTAGGATTGTTTGCTGAGCACACAGGGTGGGGCAGCAATAGATTCCCCTGTTCCCAGACTCCAGGTTTCAGCTCTACGACTAGGATGACAATTTGTGACTCTGGAGGTTTGAAAAAAAGCAAGAGAGAAAATAAAGGAATAAGGAGCAAGGGAGAGTGGCTGAGGGGCCAAGCACAGGCTAAAGGAAATGCCTTGGCACCTGTAATGAGGTTAGAGAAGAGCCTGAGGCCCTCAATCTCAAGGAAGCCTAAGAGCAGTCCCTCTCCTCAGTCCTCCCAACTGTAGGACAAGGGTACACCTGAGAAAGGACTTCCAGCTTATGAGGGATCAGGGACACTTGACCACTGAAGGTCTCTTTCCAGGTAGACCAACTCAAGATTTAAGAACTACCTGAGACAGATACAATAGCCTCTGCTGTCCAACCTGCCAGGACTTCACTATCTTTCTTGTGCTAAGAAAATGGCTCTGTGTCCACACTGAGGTGGGCCAGTCCTCTTGGCCTGGGTGCAAGATAGCTCAGCTGGACCAGGCCTCCTCCTCCTCCAGCCACTGCCAGGCTCTGGGCTTCGTCCTCACTGTGGCTCCAGAGAGGAACCAGTGGTCTCTTCCAGGGGCAGGTGAGGACAAGGGCCTGTGACCACGATCCTGGCAATCAATAGAAGACCATGAAAGTGAGAGAGAGAAAAGAGAATAAAGAGGGGAAAGAAGATAAGAGAATTCATTGGGTACAGAGAAAGAGGAGAGACTAGAACAAACAGTGTATAAAAGTACAAGGATAAAGAGAAAGAGCAAGATGGATATTGGGACAGAGAAGACAGGACAGAGACCAGGAAACTACAAGAACAGACAGAGACCATGGATGAATGACAACAGTCAAAGTGAACAATGGTACCCAAGGTAGACACAGAAGAGGCCAGATACTGGCCTAGAAGGCCATCCCCAGTGGAAGATCACAGTGCTCTGCTCCCAGCCCAGGTCTTTTGGAAGAACAACAAAAACAAACCAGTCAGACTCAAAGAAGACAGATGCTGGGAGGGACACCTAACATGATGTTGGCTTCCAGTTGATCTCAGTATGAGATCAGGCAGATGGAATGTTAATAGACACTTTCCAAAGTTCTGAATTTAGATTCAAAAATTCACTGCACAAGTAGAAATGGAGGGAGAGTTGCCTCATCAGCAATTCCTGCAGAAGCTGAGGTGGAGGCTCGGTGTGAGCTGATGGGGTCTGGGTGCTGGAGAAGCAGAACTAACACCACACTGGAGACTCATGCGAGTAAAAGGTCCTGGGAGGAGGAGCAGGGAGACCTGCTGTTCTCTGAGCTGACCTGGAGCCTCTGAGCTTTCTTTTAGGGAAGCTAAATGCTCAATAAGCACAGACAGGGGAACAATCTGGAAGGTCTGCAATGTGAGAGAGGACAGAGACAGAAAAACAAAGTAGCTCTGGCTTGATCGTGGAGTCAGCTGTAACCCCAGCTCTGATACTTTCTGTGACCGCTGACAAATTCCTTAACCTCTTTGAGCCTGTTTTCCCAACAATAAAATGGCAAATGGAGGTGGCAATTTCTCTTTCATTAGGCAGCTGTGAGGATTCTGTGTAAAGCGCCGGGGTTGGCCTGGAGGAAGTGCCCAGGAACAGGGGAATGAAAAGAGACGGGGGCCACGACTGAAAGAACAGATCTGGGCCACATACACACACACACACACGCACGCGCGCGCGCACACACACACACATAGGCTGTAGACTCCAAAGTGACACCTGCGTGAAGACATTTCCACACATGGTCTTTAGTCTCATGTCAGGGAGTCCTTCTGACCCACTAGAGCAGAGAGTTCAATCGCACAGGCCTGCCTTTAGGGGTGGAGAAGACACAGAGGCTTAGGGAGGTTGTAGAACTTGCCCAGGCTGACAACAGAGCAAGGTGCCAGACCTCAACAGTGACTCAAAAACCACACTGTGGCCTCATGAGAGGAGAAAAACACAGATGTGACCTGCAGTGGTGGGAAATTCTGAGAAGGCAGCGGGGGAATGGAGTTGATGCTAGGCCAGGAAGGGCATGGAGCTCAAGGGCACGCGGTCTCACGCTAGGAGGGACCCAGCACTCTGCAGGCTGAGGCAGAACTACTTACGGGTAGTAGGAGTAGGCATAGTGGTCTCTCCTGGCAGCATGCAAAGAGAACAACACGGTTGTGTCCATGATCCTTCCAGCAGGCTGGATTGAGCGCAGTGCCTACCCAGCAGGGAGGGACTCTGAGAGGGCTGTCCTGAGACCAAGCAGGTCAGAAAGGCCCTCCTTGTCCCAAGGACTGGCCAGCTCAGAGGCTGAGGGTCAGGATCAGAGGACCTTTCTAAAACACCTCCTCCTAATGCTGGAGGTATAGGGAGCCTGGGGGGAGCAGAGCTAATAGACACACTCATACACGCACATGCATGCACCTGGAGAAAGACACAGAAAGTTACATACTTACGCAGAAACAGACACACACTCATGCACAGAAACAATGACATACACACTCTCAGTTACACACACAAACTCAAAGTTGTGTCATCCCCATGTGTGACTTATATATATTCACAAAAGCAGACATACATGGCACATAAACACATAACATTCAAACACACACTCATAGAGATACATACGCTTCCATGCACTGACATGGAGAAAAGCCCACAATCAAATCAATTCACCCCAAGTTGCACTCACCCCCTACAGAAAGCACCCTCCCCACATTGGGATCTGAGCCTCTTCACCTGCAGGCCCCTCTATCCCTGAGGCCAGGCCTTCCATTATGTCTCTGCCTGGAAGTGAAGAGGAGGCCTAGTGGCATGATATTTAAAAGAATTTAGCCCTTAACCAAAAGACTGACAGTTCAAACTCACCAGGCACTCTGTGGAAAAAAGATGAGGCAGTCTGTTCCCATAAGATTTATTGCCTTGGAAACTCTGTGGACCACTGTACTATGTCTTTCAGGGTTACTATGATTTAGACTGAATCAAAGACAATGGATTTGATTTTTTAGTCTAGGGGACAGGGGAAGAGTGACTGGAAGAAGAAGTCAGGGCAAAGAGGGTTCAAGCTGGATTCTCAAGGCAAATCTATGGAGCATCCTCTCATCCACTCTATCTACTCCTGAGACACAGTATCCATTAAAGGAGACTGGTCACCCCTCATGGAAAAAAATCCCAAAGAACAGAGGGATCAAGAATTCTATTTTTAGCACAGAAGTGGATATGCAGAGGGAGTCTGAGCCCCACTTAAAAGATGGGAAAACTGAGTCCCAGAGAAAGTCATTATCTGCCCTAGGACACAGTGTGGGTCAGTGGCAGAGTCCAGAGCACGTTCTAGGCTTTAGATGCCTGGACTAAAGGCCCAGCCCCAGAACCACCTCTGTTGGCATTCCCTCCTGAGTCTCCACACAAGCTCAATTGAGGGGTCACCTACTTTTATGTCACCCCCACAGCAAGGACCCCAATAGTGACTTTACAAAGGAAATCTTGCAGGTTGTAGGAAGGAGAGAAGAGAAAAGAAAACTGAGGTCCAGCAAGGTCAGGAGACCAACTTGGGGTCACACTGCAAGTCTCAGTCATTCCAAGGAGAGAGGGGATGGTCAGCCCCAAGTGGCTGTCACAGGGGCCCCAGGAAGGGCCAGAGCCAGATTGAGAATATGAACTCGCCAATGGCCACAACTGCTTCCCACCACCCTCGTTGGGCCTTTTCCTTCCTCCAAAAACACCAGGTTAACTGTCCTCCCTCAGTAACCTCTACATCCACTTGTTATAGTCACACCCCAAGTTGTCCTGAACACCTCGGCTGAGGGTGGTCTCCCATGGATACCCCACAATTCAGAATGACAGAGTGTTGAGGGGCACAGTAGCTGCTGAAAGGGCCAGGGAAGAATCCAGGGGTCTGAACTACACAATGGAACTGAACGGTATCTAGAGGAAGTCAGGAGGACCTGGGAAAGGGGGTCCTAGAGTTTGGTTCACAGGATTCTGGAGTAACTTTGAAGGGTTAATGGGTTTAAGTAGCTCCATGAAGTAGAAGGGCTCATAGTGAGGGCTGGGCAGCAACTCTTACCCAACTGTGGGCAATTGTTTTTGCAGGGGTAGGTGATACTCCTATTTTCCTTTGAGGGGAGATTTCTAAGACTTCAAATGCAAACCTCCAAATTGGACTTTTCTTCTATAGCCCTCTCCATCCCCTAACCCGCTCAGACCCTGTAGGGCAAGTCCCCTGATGAGGACAGGAAGTGCCACTGACCCTAGGCAAGTTCCCCAGACGTGGTGAGGTCCTCCACTCTTGGGGCCCTTAGAAACATAGGCTTTGTGTCAAGTCTGGCTTCAGCTCAGGACCTGCCACTGACCGGTCCACTAACATGAGCAAGTCACTTAAATTACAGTCTCCTTGCTGGTAAAAGGGCATGAGATCTGTTTCATGGATCAGGAACCAATAAGGAAATGCTCCATTTCATCTACTCATTTCACAGAACTGAGCCCAGCACACAGTAAGTACTCAGTAACTAATGTTCTAAGGGGATGCACATAAAGCTGTTGGCAAATCTTAACTATTCATTAAATTAGTTAAAATAATTTGTCTCAAAGTATTTACATATATGTATGTGCATATATATGTGTATATATGTATATACAAATATGTATACATATATACTTATATACACATATATGTGTGTGTATATATATGCATGTGTATGTATGTGTGTGTGTGTATGTGTGTGTGTGTGTGTATAAGCTCTGGTGGCCTAATTGCAAGAAACTGCACGGCAATCCTGAAAGCATATGGTTCACGGCCACCAGCTGCTCCACAGGAGGACGGGCAATCTCCTCCCTTGCGATTGCCTGTGAAAACCTGCCAGAGGCTCAGCTATGGGCTGGTACTGATTCTATGGTACACAACAACAACAATAACACACATAAAAGGGGGCTCTGGTGGCCTAGTGGCAAGAAGATGCAGTGCGATACCAAAGGCACACAGTTCCAGGTCACCAGCGGCTCTGCAGGAGAAAGATGGGCAATCTCCTCCTGTGCAATAAACTGCCTCTGAAAATCTGCCAGAGGGTCAGTTATAGGTCGGTTTCCACTCTATACTACACATTATATTAGTTTAAAATATCTTGTCTCAAAATATTTACATATACTTTATATGTGTATATATGCATAAAGGGGAGCTCTGGTGACAAAGAGCTGTGCTGTCACACTAAAGGCATGCAATTTGAATCCACTAGTTTGTTCCTTGGGAGAAAGACGAGCCATCTCCTCCTGTGCAATTTTCTGCCTCTGAAAACCTGCTGGACGGTCTGCTATGAGTCTATTCCACCTTGATGTTATATATACATATATATAAAGGTCATACTTATGGGTAAGAAGTTACACTACCAATGCAGAGACAGGGGATTTGAATCCACCAGCTGCTCCACAGGAGAAGGATGAGCAATCCCCTCCTGTGCCACTGAAAGCCTCTGAGAACCCTCTGGAGTGTCAGCTTCCAAATTGACAGCAATGAATTGAGTTGTTGTTGATATGCATGAAACATGTATACTTTGTCTCATGAAGCTGTGCAGGGGCTAGGACTGGGGAAATCCTTGACTCTCTCTCATCTGCACACCCGAACATGCTGGCACAGTAACCCACAGACTCGCTCTCTGCTGGTGCCTAGCCTCCTCCTCTTGGATGCTACTTATCTGCACCCAGCAGCCCTGACATCCAGTGCCAGCACACCCAAGTGTGCCCAGTCTGGCAGCAACAGGGACTACAGAAGCCAGAATGTTGTGGGAAGGGGATGGAGCTGGTTCTGTCTCTGGTTTCCTGGGAGGCCCAGAATGAGCCAGTGCCCCTCTGGGTCTCAATATCCTTATCTTCAGCTAAGATGCTTGGACCACAATACGGTGGGGAATCGGGGGATGATGGGGAGACAGGGATGTGAACCAGGGGCCTCATGCAGCCCTAATTCCCGGTGCTCAGCCTTCATTTGCTCCATGAACTGGGCTCCCTGGGAGGGTTTCTGAAGATTTGAAAACATGGAAAGGATCTGCTTTAGAAAGATCTGAAAACCATAAAACTAAATGTATTTTAACTACCTGAGAGGCTCTGAGCTCCACAACTCTAAAATTCTGAGATTTGTAGAATCTCAAATCCTAGGCTTAACAAATTCTGGAATCTAAAATGTGCTAGGATTTGTGCTGCTCATTGCAACATGCATTAGGAAATGTGTCATTCACACCAGGACAGACTTTTCAGACTAGCGAGCAGTAAGGACAGGAGAATGTTCTCTCCATCGAGGCCTAGAAGAACTTCTCAGAACCAACTATAACAGAGTCCAGGGCATGCTGGGCTCAAGAAGGGGGAGTCTGGGAAGAGTCATGGCTTGGAGCCCTTGGTTTGAAGGGGAGTGAGCCCCATATGCCCTGCTTAGAGTCAACCACACAACCCTGTAGTCAGGGCAGATAAATCAGCAAAAGGGCTTTCACAGAACTGGGAACAGAATCTCAAGCCACCCCTCAGATCCTTCTTGCTAGACCAGTGCACAGGTCCTTGCTGACAGGCACTAAGTCCTTCCCTGGACAGAAAGCACCTGGCACCAACCAGACCTGAGTTCCCACAGACACTCTGCAGCAGCTCCATTTGCTGAGTCTCGAGCTTCCCACTGGCCAGCTCAGGTCCATCCACAGGCCCACTGTCCCAGCTCTCACTGTTCTATGTCCACCAGACTTGCAAGGTGCAGGAGCTGTGGGTGGACAAAGACACCAGCCTCACTCACCCCTTGCGGATGATGACAATGATGGCCCCCAGGAGAAGGATGAGGACCGCAAGCCCCCCTGCACAGATGCCCAGGATGAGCCCCATCTCCTCTGATCGCTGAGACACCTCCAGGGGACGCTTGTTTTCCTTGCAGGCAGCTGGGGAGAACAAAACAGGGCAGAGGATCACAGGGGACAGGGACCACCTAGCCTGTGCCCTCAGGATATGTACCCAGTGGCACAGGCTGGGCTACACAAACACAGAGAAAGCTGACCCAACACTGTCCTTTCAGTCAGAATCATCTCCTCACCCTCCCTACAGGTCTCTCTCTCTACCCTGGGAAGTGGAAGGAGACGGATACTGAGCCAGGACTGGTTCCTGGTAGCCATCCACCCTCTGGCCCAAACATATCTGTTCCCAGAACCATATTGTTCCACAGAACAGCCATATTGTTCCACTGAACAGCCCTGGGCTTCTGCCAGCGCCCCTTCTGTAACCACCCTGCTGCCAGCATGGGGAGAAGTAAAAGGGAAACCCTTCCTGAGTCCAGACCTGCAGGCCAGCCCTCCTTCACTTGCCCAGCCCTGGGTTCTCAGGATCCCTCCCTGGGGAGGACACTGGACAGGCAAGGAACCAGGCAGGGCTTACCTTTCCGGGCAATACGGATGCAGTTCAGACGGGTTTCCTAGAGACATAGATCTGGTCTCAGGACCCTGACCTGACATGACCCTTCCCAGACCAGAATCTTACGGAGTGTATCTTGGGTCCAGTCTGGTACAGACTGTACCTACGGGCATCTACACCCAGCAGAAGGGCCTAGGGGGATCCAGGGAAGGAAGGACCTGAGATGACAGGCCTGCAAATAAGGGGCAAGGAAAGTGGGCAAGGCAGCCTAGACTAAAGGAAATGGGAGAAAAAGAATGTAGAAGGAAGCGGGGAGGTAAGACCTCAAAAGTGAGGGCAGGGCCCAGGCCTAAAGGTTCAGATTAAGGAGAGGGAGGAACTCGAGGAGGAAAAGTCAAAAGGGAGTCACTTCAGGGAGGAGGACGAACCCTTAGACTTCAAAATTTAAAGTTAAGGACAGGAGGCTGAATTGGACTCCTCTGGACAGGAAAGAGACAGCAAACTAGGACCTCAGGAATGGGACAGGGACTGCACTGAGGACATGGGTAGAAAAGGAGGAGCCTGGAAAAGACTCAAGAAGGAGGTGGGGTTCAGTGGGAAGGAGCTGGGGGGTGTTGTTCATGAAGGGGCGGCCATGGGAAGGGGAAGGGAGGGGAGGGTCTTGGGCGAAGGGATTGGGCTGTGGGTAAAGGGAGTGGGGCTTCCATAAAGGAGAGGGACTCTAGGAAGCTAGAAGGGTAAGAGGAAGAGAATGGGGTCTGGGGCATCTCTGACTGCCCTTCAGGCCTCTGTAGTGGGCCAGCCCCTAGGTTTTCCCAGCCTGTCACCCATTCCACCCTTATCCACACCCACAATGCCCCAGCCTGTCCCTCACCCCCTTCAGGTGGCTTGTTGCCTGAAAGTAGATGAGATACGACTTCCTGGGCTCAAGTGGAGGGTTCCAGAAGCCACGATAGGTCTGGTTATCACCCACGGTGAAGGGCATAGCTTCAGAAAGGCTGCTGGCCGCCAGTTCAGCACCAAAATAATGCACCAGGCCACGTGCCAACGCTGTGTCAAAGGTCAGTGGCACTGGGAAGCAGTCCTGGCCACCTGGCTCCCGCCGCACGCGCCGCTGCCGCTCTTCCTCCACGATCACCTGGTACACGCTGGACAGAGCCGGGAGGTAGAGCATCAGGGGAAGTCACCACCTGGTGGCTAAGGTCACGGGCTTCGGGTCAGGTAGACCTGAGCTCCACTAATTGGGGCTCTGCCTAGGCCTCAGTTTTCTCCTCTGTAACAGGGAATGACCACAGGCCTATACCATGAGGTCAGTGTGAGGATGAAATGAGGTAAGGGACACAGCAAGTTTAGCAAGCTGCAGGCAGCTAGGGCATGGCAGCTGTGATAGCTGTTAACTACAGCTCAAGCCTGAAGCCCCATCCCTGTTCCTCAGGGTGCTCCTGTGCCTAAAACACACACACAAGCCTCAGATTTCACTCACATCTGGGCCTCAGTAAATTAGGTTCGCTAAAATGCACCCGTTCATTCACTCATCAAACAATGGCCTGGGTTTGTGCGAAAGACTTGGGGATCCAGCCTGGCGCTCCAATTGAGAGATGTTACTAAACAAGCAAGCAAGAGAACCCCTAACATTCATCTATGTACCTTCCCAGGCCCTGACTTCCCACCCTGATGTGCATTTCCAGGTCCTGACTTCTGTGTTTCTGTTTATCTTATCACTTTACTGAATGGGCTTTCGCTGTGAGTGCCTCTTAATCCTCTGTGGAACAAAGCCGGGAGTAAGTACACAAATGCTGACAAATTTAAATATTCCCCATCACAGCCTCTGTCACGTCTTGGTGTGTGACATCCTGTACTGACAGCCTCTGTTCTGGAAAGCAGAGTGCCTTTTCTTCACTCCCCAACTGCTTTGGAGCTTCAAAGATGCAAGGGAATTGTTCCAGTGTCCTGGGATTTGGCCCACTTGCCTATTCTCTGTCTCTCATCCATTAAAACACCAGCTCAGACCCCTCTCTGACTCCCAAGCAGAGATCAGGCCTCCTGTTCCAAGTCCCACAAGGAGATGATAATAATAACCCTAACCATGAACAAATGCATCTTAATCTTAATCACATTTAATTCTCATAGCCACCAGACACAATAGGCAGGATGATTACCATTATGCAGATAAGAAATAAAAACTCAGAAAGGCAAAAGGACAAGCCTAGATTATACAGCCATCCTGTCCCCCACCACACCCTGCCTCATTGTTATTCCTTAGGGACACTGTAAGTGCACACATTTGTACATGCTGCCAAGTACCCCCATACTCACATACCACAAATCACTATCTTTTTATCTCTATCTTATCTCTTCTTTCTTTCTTCTCCCCCACCCCACACACAGAGACACAGACACACACACACCTTCCATATACACACACCACCTTCTCCCCAGCCAGAGGCAGCCACCATGGCATCAGCAGCCCTGCTTCTCCCGGGAGAAGCCAGTAGAGTAGCCAACTTCTTGGTCACTCTAGAGAGTTAGTGCTCTCTGGCAACCTGCCCTAGCTTTTTAGGAAACTCATGCCTGTGCCTTCCTCGGCAAAATCCTCTAGGAAAAGGCTAAGGACAAATAAGATCCCCAAGGTTTCACTTCAGCAAGGTTTGTGAAGGAAAGTCCTGTGAACAGGCCTGGACAGTCACTTCTCCCAGTGGGACACTATCCAACAATGTCCTAACAGTCACCACACGACATCCATGGCTTCATAAGGGAAGGGATGTGCCTTCCCAGAATGCCCTCCTCCAGACCCTCTGAACCCTCAGGGGGCTGAAGGAGGACAGAGGTGAGCTGCATGGCTTGGGGCGGGGCGGGGGAGGAGGCGGCGGGTATGGATTGAGGAAGGAGCTCTTTGCTAGGGCCCTGACTCCCACCCCTTGTTCCTGCTTTCCCACCTGATAGGTGCTCCACGTCCTTGTGCTGGCCTCAGCAGCACGGTGATGGTGTTCTCAGACTCGCCCAGGGGAGACGGCATGTCTGCATAATCAAAGCTGGGAGCTGGGGAAGGGGAAGGATCATGAGCACACAGCCAGACCAGGAAGGTCAGCTTCCAGCCTCCCTGACTCCCGGACTCCAAACTCTCTGATCCCTCTGACCTGAGTATCCCTGACCCCTGATCTTTGGCACTGATCCTGACCTCAACCCTCTGATTCTTCTAACCACAATCTTCTGGTGCCTCTGATTTAATCCTCTCTAGCCCCTAAATGATGCATTTAACTCAGCAGGGGCATTCTGTACCCCTCAAGCCCCCTCCCAGCTCCTTCTGTGCCCACAGATCCTGGGCCACTCCAGAACGACCTCACTGGAGCTTACCTGAGATGTTGGTGGTGATCTCTGTAAGTGCTGCTTGGCCAAAGCCTTTGCCTGTGCGGGCTCGCACAGAGAACAGGTAGGTAGTACCTGGGTGCAGGTTGGAGAAGACGTGGTAGGTCTCATTACGGAGCTTGGAGATGGTGCGCCGAGGGCCTGGCACATTCACTGCTGGATCAGAGGACTCGATGCTCTGGTAGCTGATCTAGAGAAAGGATGGGCAGGTAGGTAGGCATGGGGGCATGGGAGAGCATCACTGGTCCAGAAGTGCTCACCCATCAACTCTCAGGAGAGCTAAGGATGAGCTGTGGCAAATGGAAGAGGCTCAAGATGATGGATTTCCATTAGTCCAAGCCCCTGGTTACCCTCCTTGTTCCCTCTCTTGGGGCTCCCTTCCTCATCCTCATGACCTACAGGGCAGAGACTAAGGGTATAGTTAGAGGAAATCTGGCAATTCCGTATGCAACAGGGGTAAAAACATCTGCCTCCAACCTTCCACCAAGCATCCTCAGTGCAATAGGGGCCCAAACCTACCTCATACTGGGTGATGAGACCATTTGGTTCCTGGGGCTCCTCCCACTTGAGGAAGATCATGTCCTCCAGCGGAGTGAAGGTCAGGGATTCAGCCGCAATCCCACCAGGTACTGTGAGAAAAAGGAATTTGGGGGGCAGGAGACAGTGGGCTTTGAAAGCTGGGTTCAAATCCTAGTCTTGCCATTCCCAAGCTGTTTACACTGGACTATTCATTCAACTTCTCCAAGTCTCAGTTTCTTCATCTGTGAAATGAGGATGATAACAATCCCTCCCTGACTAGAATCAAGGCTCCCTGGTGGCGGAGTCCATAAAGTGTTGCACTGCTAACCAGAAGGACATGTGTCTCCACAGTTCTAATCCACCAGCATCATTGAAGGAGAAAGGTGTGCAGCTTCCTCTCTTTAAGATTTACAGCCTCAGGAACCCAGAGAAGGGTCACTAGGAGTTAGAATCAACTCAGTGGCAGTGATTTTTATTTTCTTTAACTAGAATCAGGGGTTCCTGAGTGATTCAAACACTAATGTACAACCTGAAAGGTTGGAATTTGAGCCCATCACAGAGATGCTGTGGAAGAAAGGCCTGGTGATCTACGTCTAGAAAAACAGCCACAAAAAAATCCAATGGAGGGCAGTTCTATGCTGATACATACACAATTGCCATGAGTCAAAAGCCCCATGCCAAATGTTAACCATTTCATATAGTGGAGGACTCGAAAGTGGTAGCTGGCATTGACTTTACTGTGCAGGTTGCATTCAGTAAGAAAAAGGTTTGCATGTTCTAATTTTATTCCTGTTGGGTAGTTTTCAGAAAATACAGATATTTGTCAGAGAGATAAAAACAACAATTATGTTACGGTGGCAGGTTTATGGGCAATGTTTTCTTGTCTAAAATTTTTAAATTACATAAACATATGTTCAATATAGAAAGTCTAAATGATCATAAAGAAAATGAATGACATCTAACATTCCATCACCTAGGGATAAATACTGTCAGCCTTTTGGCACAAATTCTTTCAGATTTGTTTTTTGTTGTTGCTGTTCTATTTTGTTTTTGCTTTAATGTGCTGTCTTAACAGTGAGCACAGGAATTTCTTCTAGGAACAGAATGGTCTTTTTTTGGAAAAGACATTGAGAGGAAGCAAAAATCCTATGACAGTAGAAACTAGAAACCAAGATCTCAATCTAATGGCAGCTAAGCTGTCCAATGTTAAAATGAACAGTTAACAAGAGGGCCACACTCTCTATCTATCAAAATGGTAAAATCAAGAGAGAATTTCAAGTACTGGTTAGACACAGAACAACCAGAATTCTCACAAACTGCTAATGTGAATGCATTGGTATAACTATTTCAGAAAACAGTTCATTTCAAAATGAACCCATTTCATAGAACCTAGCCATTCCACTCTAGATAAACCCATCTCACATAACTGAACATTCTACTTCCAGACATAAACACATAAAAAAATGTATATGTCTCATACAGCTCTAGTGGCTAATGGTAAGGAGCTCCAATGTCAACCCAAAGGCACATGGTTCAAATTCACCAGCTACTTCACAGGAGGAAGATGGGAAGCCTCCTCCCACACAATTTACAGCTCTGAAAACTCACTGGAGGGTCAGCTATGAGTTTATTCTGAGATGCCTCCTTCGTTTGCAGCAAAACTTCCTACTCAGAGTTTCCTTAATAGTACATGTTGTTCTTCTTGATGTGTTATGTGTTATGTCAAACTGAAATCAACTCATAGCTGACCCTCCAGAAGGCTTTCAGAAGTTGTAAATCATACAGAAGGAGACTGTCCATCTTTCTCCCATGGAGCAACTGGTAGATTAGAACTTCATGCTTTTGTATTGACAGCACAATCGGAGACAAGGCTAACAAAGCTCCGTCTCACATACTTCAGGCATGTTGCTAGGAGAAGCTATTCCTTGGAAAGGGACATCATGCTAGAAAAAGGTAAAGGGTCAGTGAAGGACAGGGAGGCCCCTAATGAGATGGATTGACATGGTTACAGCAGCAATGGATTCAAATGTGTCAGAAATTATGAGGATGGCACAGGATAGGACAGGGTTCAGATCAGTTATTCATAGGGTCACTAGGAGTCGTGCCTGACTCAAGAGCACCTAACAACAACAGGTATGTAAATAGTGGTATACTCATATAATGCCAAACGACAATGAGAATGACTGGTGTAGAGTACAGAACTGCAACAATGGCCATAGAGTGATTGCTGTGTGTTACTGAACACAACATTGCTGAACTTCTCAGGCATAAAAGCTACAAGAGAAAAACCAGACACAAAAGAATACCTATTGTACAATTCCACTTACATAAAGTTCAAAACCAGGCAAATATTAATCTATGCTGTTTCAGTCAAGATAATGATTACTTGACCATTGGGAGTTAGTGACTGGGAGGGGAGAGTGGCGCAAGGGCTTCTGGGTTGCTGGGCATGTTAGTGTTTGATCTGGGTTTGATCCCTGTGTGTTCAGTTGTGAGAATTCACTGAGCTGGCCACTTAAGATAGGTGTAGTTTTCAGTAAATGATATACTAATAATTCAATAAAATATAAATACATCTTTAAATTATCAGTTATTGGAAGTAATGGTGGTCAGGCAAAAAAAGAAGGGGATCAAGCAGTCACAGTTAGGCCCAGCCAAGAAAGGATGAACTGGGCACACTAGCTGAGGATGGGAAGGTGCAGAATTTAACAGACATGGTTTTTCAAGGGAAAATATTTTTCATCCAATCATTCATAGACATTTTGTTGTATAACATTAATTACAACTAATTAAGTTAGTTAATTTGAACCCTCGGCCAGGTTCAAATTGTCTTCCTGTCAAACATTCTTCTAGGTGGTATAGCACTGGTCTGTGCGTTTCTGTACAGAGGTAACTCGTGGTTGCTGTGATGCTGAAGACTGTGACATTGATGTGCCAATCGTGGTAATGGGAACCCATGGTGGACAGTGTTGGCTGGAGCTTCCCGACTAAATCAATCCTGGAAGCAGGAGCAGCATCCACTTCCGAAATGGCTTGCCTCCAGAAACTCTATGTACGAACAGTGCTCAGGCTGTTCTTTCATAGGGTCGCTATGAGTCATCTACGACTCGACAGCATCAAACAGCAACAACAACTAATTAATGCAATTAATGTATTACAATTGCTAATCAAACATGACTCTTAATAAGAATTCATTATTATTTTTCTTGCCTTTCCTATCCCTTCTCATAGCTTCAACATAATTTAAGAATAGTATGGTCTGAAGTTCAACTTGAGGTTGTCTGCAGTATACTTCAGGGTAAATCTCTCCAATCCTCACTCCCAGCCCAGCCAGACCTTAACACAGGACATACACACTGTCCTGGGTGAGTGAAGTTTTTGTGGAAAATGAAGGAGCAAGATTTTATGCCTAGGCCAGTGCTATGCAGGATAGAAAAGTGGGCATATGAGCAGCAAGAAAAATTATAAAACTCAGGAGTCTCAAGAGTACCTGGGAATGTTCAGAATCTAGGAAAGGCTTCAGATTTCCACAAAGTGTAAAACTTGAGATTGGGTTCAAATAAGCAAAGATCCTACTCAGCATCAAAGTTACACCTAGGTATGTCAACATTAGAGTAGACCTGTTAAGGGTAATAACCAGTTTTTAAAAATCTCAACTCTGATTCTTACCCACAAGCTATGTGATCCTGGTCAAATTATTTAGTCTCTTTTCCTCCATTATCTATAAATTACAGTATTAAGAGTAGCCTACCACAAAGAATTGTCTTGAGGATTATATGCACTAATATATTAATATTAATAATATATTAATATTAAGGAGCTCTGGTGGCCTAGAGGTATGAAGATGTGCTGCAGTCCCAAAGGCATGTAGTTCAAATCTAGCAGCTGCTCTGTTGAACAAGGATGGGAATTCTCCTACCATGCAATTAACTGCCTCTGAAAACCTCCTGGAGGATCAGCTATGGGTCAGTTCTAGAGCAAAGGCACACAGCAGCAACAACAATATATGAATATAGAGAGCTCTGGTGGTTTAGTGGTAAAGAGTTGCACTGTTAACCTAAAGGCACGAGGTTCTAATTCATTAGCTGCTCCATGGGAGAGAGATAGGCAATCTGCTCCAATGCAATTTAATGCCTCTGAAAAGCCCACTGGAGAGTAAGCTGTGAGTTGGTTCCAACTTGACAATACACAACAACAACATAATATGTAAATGCTTAGTAAGTATTAGCTTGACATATGCAGCACACTGTACTACACCTAACAAGGCTGGGCCATAAAACAAGGAACAAATTTCAAGACTAAAATTAGAATATGTATTCTGACCACCAAGGAATTAAGCTAGACATAAATAGCAAAAAGATATTTAGAAAAACCCCAATTACTGGAAATGAAGTAACATAATTCTAAAACCTCTTAGGTCAAAGAAGAAATCATAGCAGAAAGTTTAAAATATGTTGAACTGGATGATAACAAAAATAAGATATATCAAAACCTGTAGATATAAAGTCTTACTTAAAGAAACTCAAGAAAACCTAAGTAAAAAGATAGCCTATGTTCATGGATTTAATATTCTTAAAATTTCAATACCATTCAACTTTATCTACAAATTCAACATAATATTTATCAAAATTCCAAAAGCTAATCCTCAAATTTATACAGAATTACAAGGAGTCCCAACTAGCCAAAGCATTTGCCCACGGATAAGGCTCAGGAGGTGGGTAGGGAAGAAGGATCAACTGAAACAAGAATCACAAAGAATCAGGAAGAAGATATATTCTGAGTATTGTAATTAATTTTATAAACAAGATGTGTATGATTGGTTGACTGGAAAACTAATTTGCTCTATAAACTTTGACTCAAATTACAAGTGAAAGAGAAAAGGAAACAATTTAAGCAAGGACTCGAGTAAATGCTTACATATTGTTTTCACTACAATGTTTTTTATAGTATTCCCAAAAGTGAAAACAGTCCAAGTGTCTACCCACATATGAACAAATAAACAAAACATGGTATATCCATACAGTGGAATATTATTCAATCACAAAGAGAAATTAAGTTCAACATGATTGAAACCCGAAAATATCACTGTTGCTCGATGTTGTTGTTAAGTACAGTTGAGTCAGAACCAACTCATAGATGACCTTCCAGTGGGTTTTCAGAGGCTCGAAGCCACACAGGAGAAGACTGCTCATCTGTCTCCAGGAGAGCAGCTGGTAGGTTTGAACTGCCTGCCTTTGAGTTGGCAGCACAGCTCCTTACTCATCAGGCCACCAGAGCTCCCTGGAAACATTATACTTGGTAAAATAAGTCAGAAATCAAAAGGATAAATATCATATGATCCCATTTATATTAATATGAAAAATAAGCAAATGCAGAGACTTAAGTTTATTCCAGATACTAAAATGTTTACCAAAAAAAAACACAAAATGAAAATTATTACTTAAAGGATACTTCTTCTTGTTGTTATGTACCATCAAGTCAACTCATAGCTGATCCTCCAGCAGGTTTTCAGAGGAAGTGGATCTCACAGGATAAGATTGCCCATCTCTCCCAAGGAACCACGTGGATTGGAACCATGTATCTGTTGGCAGTGCAACTCCTTACAACTAAATCAGCAGAACTCGAGAAAAGGTACTACGTTTCCATTAAAAACTCATTGCCATTCAGTTGGAACATTACCATAACCGGCCCTCCATTAATTTTTTAGACTGTAAATCACATGGAAGGAGATTGCCCATCTTCCTCTCTTAGATATGCTGGCGGACAGATTCAAACCACTAGAGAAGCTCAGCATTTGGGTTAGCAGCACCATTCCCAATGGACTAGTCCACCAGAGGGAGATGAAAAGAATTTGGAAATAGTTGTGATAGTTACACAAAATGGTGAACATAGTTAATGACAATAAATTGTATGTGCTAAAATTACTATAAGGGCAAAATGTTTTATATGCATGTACTTTTCCACCCAAGTGACTTACTCCCTCTGAAAACCCACGGAACAGTACATAAAAACAACATGTTACAGGTATATGCATATGTTTGTTGCTATTCGGTGCTGCTGAGTAGATTATGACTCATAGAGACCTTATGCACTACAGAATGATATACTGCCCAGTCCTACTCTATCTTCCCAACCATTGCTATGTGTGAGCCCATGGTAGTAGCCGATATAACAATCCATCTTATTGAAGTCCTCTTTTTCATTCATCCTTTAGCAAGCATGATGCCCTTGTCCAGGAATTGCTTCCTCCTGATATTTGTCCCAAGTATATGAGACAAAGTCTTGTCATTTTAACTTCTAAGGAGTGTTCTGGCTATACTTCTTCCAAGACAGGTTGGTTTGTTCTTTTGGTAGTCCATAATATGTTCAATAATCTTTACAAACACAAGCAGTCAATGTATCATTTCCTCTTCAATCTTATTCATTATCCAGCTCTCTCATGCATATAAATTGATAGAGAATACATAGCTTGGTTCAGGTGTACATGTGTCCTCAAAGTAGAATCTCTGACTTTTTAACATAGCAGATTTCTACAATACAATATAATTTGTTTTCTTGACTGTTGCTTCCATGAGTGTCAATTATGGATCCAAGAAAAAAATTTTTTTATTCATTGTTCCACATTTTCTCCCCCAGCCTGCCCCACAATGCACCCCTTATTCCAGATTATTGTCATACATATAATGCCTAATCATACACTCCTTTTGGACAGTTCTTCCCCTCGTCTATTCTAATGCAGTGTTCATGATCTATCTACTCTTTCTCCATTCCCTCCCAACCCCATCATGTCTGTCCTACTTTATAACAGCAATGTTATATAGTATTTGACCTTTTGTGATTAAAATATTTCACTTAACATAATGTCCTAAAAGCTTCCCCATGTTGTGTAATGTTTCAGTATTTCATTGTTTTTCAGTGCTGAGTAGTATTCCATTGTGTAGCTATACCGTTGTTTTTCCATCCATTCATTTGTTTGTGGGAACTCGGGTTGCTTCCATCTCTTTGCTATTGTGAATAATTAAGCAATAAACATGAGTGTGCAAAGAAAAATTAAATTCTTGACAATTTCAGTCTTTTTTACTGATTATCTAAATGTTGTTAATTGGCCCAGTGTGAGGATTTCTGTTTTCTTTATTGAGATGTAACCCATACTGAAGGCTGTACTCTTGGGTCTTCATTAGTAAAGGCCTCAAGTCCTCTTCACTATCTGTAAGCAAGGTGGTATCATCTGCATAACTCAAGTGGTTAATGAGTCTTTCTCATCTTAACGTAACATCACTTCTTTTTGGTTTAGTGCTCCACTCATCATTCAATATTTTGCCTATAATTCAACCTACTGTCACTGAATCAGTTCTAGCCTATGGCAATCCCCCATCAGGTTTCCAAGGCTATAAATTTTTTTCAGAGAAGACTGCCCACTTTCCACCCAGAGACTTGGTAGATTCAAATCATTCACCTTTTTGTAAGCAGTCCAAAAATTTACCACATTAGAGAGACATATACAGAGAGAGAGAGATACAAAGCAGGAGTGGCATCCACTTCCTAAATAACATGCCTCCAAAGAAAACTCTATGAACTTTAATAAATGTCTATAGTGGTAGAGGGGCTTCAGGCCTTTTGTTCACGGAGTCACTATGAGTTGTGCTTGACTCAAAGGCAATTAACAACAAATT
>NW_006399902.1:696512-737798 GCF_000299155.1 Elephantulus edwardii | reverse complement strand
ATATATATATATATATATTTGTTTAACCCGTAATAATTATTTTAAAGAAAACTTTGTAGGATTCAATTAAAGCAGAGCTTGTAGGGAAATTCCTATCATTAAATGCATATATTGGAATGAAGAAAGCTCAAAAATCAATTATCTAAGCTTCTACCTCAAAAGCCAAAAGAATAGCAAATGAAATCCAAAGAAAATAATTTTTAAAAAATAATAGAATACAAAATAAAGAAAATGAACAAAGTCCAAAGATGGCTTACTGGAAAGATTAATAAAAATGTATAAACCTCAAGCAAGTCATTAAGAAAAATCACAAATCACCACGATCAAGAATGAAAACTGGGATAACATTATCGATGCTAGTGACATTAAAGAAACATAAAAAGAAAACATTATAAACAACTTTATGCCAACAAATCTGACCGGTTAGATGAAATGAATGCATTTCTTAAAAAACACAGGATAGCAAAACTGAATATTCTTTCCTGGGGATCACCATAGTAGACAGGTCTTTAACTGAGTAATACCCAAGAGAAACATTTTCCCCAGAATAATCAACCATTTGAGAACAAAATGTCAACATGTGCCCCAAAACAAAGCCTAGGAGGCAGGAAAGAAGGAGGCATGGACCAAGGAACCCCAGGAAGAAGTGGGAACAATGTTACACTGAGGGGATTGCAGCTAATGGAGTGAAACAAACGTGCTTAAGTTGCTGAATGGAAAACTAATTTGCTCTGTAAACTTTTACACCAACCACAACTAAACAAGTAAGTAAAACAAACCAAAAATCACTATTTCCATGTCTGTATTTTTATATTATTTTTTAAAATATTCCTAGTCATCTATATATGCCTGTAACTATTTTTTTTTGCCTGTAACTATTTTTAAAAATTCTTAGGCTACCTATACATCTCCATGTCTATTTTAAAAATCAAAATCATATTCTTCTCTTTTAAAAATGGAAACTGTTATTTAGGGGGGAAAAAAACCTCTTTCCACAAAAAAATCCAGTCCCAAATGGCTTCGCTGCTGAATTTCTCCAAACATTCAAGAACAAAATTGTACCAATCTTACCCAAGTCTTCAGGAGAATAAATATTAGCTATCATTACTCAGTCGTTAGACAGATGGTGTAATCTTAAGCGCAAAAAATTGCCTACATAAATTTCCGTTCCAGACACGAGCGGCTGTGGTAGGCACGCAGCGGCCCAGGGTGGGGGTTGAGACTCACCGTCTTCATCGGTCTGGAAGGTGACCTCCTTGCCCTCCTTGCGCCCCTCGGGGTTGGTGAGCACGAGCCGCACTTGGACACTGCGGTAGGGCAGCAGGTTCTTGATGGTGTAGCGACTGGCGCCCCGCTCCATCTTGACACACTCCCGGAAGGTCTGGTTGTGGCTGTTGCCCAGAGTGTAGTGGTAGCACAGGGTCACCGTGTAGGTGTGGCAACGCGTCACATTGTAGCCCAGCGGTTCCCACTGCAAGGTCAGCTGTCGAGCCTGGATCTCAGCGAAGGCAAGGCCTTTGGGGGCCCTCATGGGTTCTGGAGGAGCAGAGAAAAGAAAGAGTAAGGATGAGGCAGAAGGTTGAGAGAGAGCATCAGAAAGCCATTCCTCTTTTGTTCTCTGCAGCTCAAAACACCCCTACAAAATTAAACAGTGAGTAAAAGCAAACACTTTAGGGCCGGATCAAATTTGAATTCTGCTTCTGCCTGTGAACAATCACTGGCTGAGTTGTTTACATCTCTGAACTTTAGTTTCCTCAACTGTAAAATGGGATCATTAAAATCAAAAGTAATCCCACCACCATCAAGATTCCAATTCATAGCAACCCACCCACTAGTTTTGTTGTTGTTGTTAGGGGCTGTTGAGTGACATAGGACTCATAGTGACCCTGTGAACCACAGACCTGAACCCTGTCCCGTCCTGTGCCAACCTCATCATGTTTGGCACACTTGAGCCCATTGCAGCAGTCACTGTGTCAATCCACCTCTTTAGAGGTCTTCTCTTTCACTAAACTTTCCCTCCACCTTTCCAAACATAATATCCCATTCCAAGGAATGGTTTCTCCTAGGAACATGACCAAAATCTATAAGCCAAAGCCTCACCACCCTTGCCACCAAAGGTCTCTGCCTGCACTTTTTCCAAGACATATCTGTTCAGGTTTTTTGGATGCAAAGATATGCAATTCAAATCCACCAGCTGTTCCGTGGGAGAGATATGGGCAATCTCCTCCCGTGCCTCTGAAAACCTGCTGGAGGATCAGCTATGGGTCGGTTCTGACTAAGTAGTATACAACCCAATGGTTTATAAGACTAGGAGGAGATAACCCATCTTTCTCCCACGGAGCCAGTTAGAATCTAATTGTTAACCTTTTCATTAAGCAGCCCAATATGTTAGGTACTCAGTGCTAACGCTCCTTTGGACAATAATGTTATTACATGCTGACAAGTCAGAATTGACTCATAGCTGACTTTTCAGTGAATTTTCACAGGCTGTAAAATGCAAAGGAGGTGACTGCCCATCTTACTCCCAAGGAGCAGCTCGTGGACTCAAGTGCCTGGCTTTGAGTTGAAAGCACAACTCCTTACCACTAAACCAACAGAATTCCCTGGGACAATAATAAACTCTGTCTAATGGGATCTCTGGTGGCCTAGTGGCAAGAAGCTGCACTGTAATCCCAAAGGCACACGGTTCAAGGCCACCAGCTGCTCTACAGGGGAAGGATGGACAATCTCCTCCCATGTGATTAACTGCCTCTGAAAACTCACCAGAGGGTCAGCTATGGGTTGGTTCCAACTCTACAGTACACAACAAACAATAGGATGGATGTGAAGATTTAAATTAATGTGTGTAAAACATGTACATCAATGGCTAATCCACACTGAATGCCAATCTAAAACAAGTTCACTACCACTCAGTTGAACCCAACTGATAGTGACTCTCCAAAGGGTTTTCGACGCATACTGAAGGAAACTATCCATCCTTCACCTACGGAGGCCCTGGTGGACTTGAATTGCCAGCCTTCCAGTTAGCAGTTCAACATACAATGCACAACACCACCAGGGCTCCTAGACACAAGTCCTCAAAATGTCAGCTGTAATTTTTACTTAATAACACAGTTCACCTCCTAACTCAAGGTCACCCAGGCCTACCTCAGGCCAGTCTGCATCAACCTGCTGCTACGTTTTCTTTATTCAAAAATTGTTCTAAAACAGTTTCTTTTTATTATTCAAGAATTAATAGAAATCAAGATGATGAGTGAAATGAAACAAATCTGGCTAAAGTAAATGAGAAAATGTCCAAGAAACAGTGATGTAAGCCATTGGCTCCTATGTAGTTTCTGAAGGTATGTTTCAAATGTAGTGGTGAATTCCTGAAAGTCTCACACTTGACCTGCAGATATAGGAATTCAACAGCTCCTTCCACGCCCCCCCCCCCCCCCCCCCCGACTCCCCGTCAGCCCCTGCAGCCATGTGAGTCAGGATAAGCCTCTAGCCTGATGCCTGACCCATGAGTGGTTTCGGGATTGTCAGCTTCTGCAACTCTGTGAGTCATTTCCCTGAATTAAGTATCTCCCCCACCCTCGGTGTGTATGTCCTTGTTGTTATGTACTATCAAGTAGGAACCAACTCATACCTGACCCTCCAGCAGGTAATCTCTGATGACCTGGTGGTAAGGAGCTACACTGCCTACCTGAAGGCACAGAGACTGGCAGCACAACTCAATACCCACAAGACCAGTACATGTATGCACACAAATTTGTTGTTGTTGTTGTTGTTATGTGCCATCAAGTAGGGTACAACTCATAGCAACCCTCTATTCTAAGCTGATCTCACTGTCTCTGAAATACTTACTCTCATTACCCCACCTATTGTGTCAATCCATCTCATCTGGGATCTTTCTCTTCTGCGCTGTTCCTCAACCTTTCAAACTTCTCCAAGGACTGGTCCCTCCTGACAACACGCCCAAAGTATGTGAGATGGAGTCTCAAAATTCTTTCCTCCAAGAAGCAGCTTGGTTTCACCCTCTCCAGGATAGACCTATTTGTTTTCTTGGCAGTCCATGGTATGTTCAATACTCTCTTCCAGCACCACAACTCAAAGGTATCAATTCTTCTGTCATCCTGGTCACTGTACAGCTCTCTAATGCATAGCAAGTAATTACAAAGACCATGGCCTCGATCAGGTGTACCTGACATCTTTGCTTTTCAGCACTCTGGAGAAGTACCTGACAGCATATTTTCCTAATGTAATTCATCTTTTGATTTACTGACTGCTGGTGCTAAGAGTGATGATTGTGGAACTGAGCAAGCTGAAATTGTTAACAATTTCAATCTCTTCTTCATCTATCCTAAGGCTACCAACTGGCCCGATTATGAAAATCTTCATATTCTTGATGTTGAGCTTCAATCTACATTACAAACTTCAGTCCTTGACCCTTGCAGCAAATGCTTCAGGCCCTCCTCAGTGTCACCAGTTAAAATTGTGTCATATATAGGAAGCTCTAGTGGCCTAGTTGTAAGAAGATGTGTTGCAATCTCGGAAGCATACAGTTCGAATCCACCAGCTACTCTGCAAAGGAAAGATGGACAATCTCCTCTTGTGAAATTAACTGCCTTTTAAAAGCCACCAGAGGGTCAGCTATGGGTCGGTTCTGACTCAACAGTACACAACAACAACAACAACATACATATATTTATTTTACTTGTTTACTCCTCTAGGAAGTTTAGCCTAAGACACCACCTTTATGCTTCCTAGTTGAAAAAAATATTGGTACAGTTTTGTTTTAAATCTTCACTACCTCTCAGTTTGTCGTACTATGGTAGTTTGTGTTGCAGTACCGCTGGAATCTGAAAAATTACCCATATGGGGATTTTCAGCAAGGCTTCTAGACTAGGAAGAAAAGTTTGGCAAACTACTTTGGAAAATTATCCAATAAAAGTTTATGGATCATGGCAAAACATTATCTACTTTGCTTTCTTTGAGCACATCATGAAGAGAGACCAGTCACTGGAGGAGGACATCATGCTTGGCGAAGCTGAGGACCTACAAGGACAAACACCAGTCCATTTCATCCTTTGATGAAATGAACAGGCACAATAACTGTGACAATGGACTTGAACATGTCTGCAATCCAGAGGCCTGAAGATGACGTGAACAGCCAGGGTTTTACTCTGTTGTCCAGAAAGTCTCCATGAGTAAGAGCAACCTGATGGCAGCTATCTATGTATCTTTTTGTAATTTGGCACATAACAACAACAGCTTTGGAGCGCAAGACTTGAGTTCTGTGTGCTCACTCTCTCATCTTGTGCAGAAGTCCATTCGTTATTCTGACATTCATTTCAGCATTCTGGTCCTGGTATGGCCTGGCTGTCCCACATGTACTGTCCCACTGTCCCAGAGTGACTATGGGGGCCAAGATACCACTGCTTAATTACATAAGTGACAGCAGGTCTTAGTTTCTTGAACTCTACTCCTGTGATCTCCACTTCACCAGAATATCAGCCCCATGATCACCCAATCTTTCCAAGCTCAACTAAAGTGCACGACTTTCTTTGCCCTCCTGTAGCACTTAAAGAAAGGCATGAAATCTTAAACACAAACCCTGATGACACAAGGTAGGTGGGGACTCCAGCAAGCAGAATAATAGGCATCCCATCACTCAATGACAGGAGCTACTTGACTCCAACCATTTGCTGCTATGTAGGAATATATGCTTTTGTTTTCAAAAAAATCCAGAATTCTGATTTTTATGTGAAAGTTCAAATTTTTAAATACTGGCAATCTGCTTAAGTTTTAAAAACCACTATTCCTAATGTAAAATAGTAACTTTGACCTTGACAGGTGAAATGTCAAAGTGAAATGTTTTTGCATCTCCTCCAAGGTTTGTCACCTCCCAACCACCTGGATATAGACTGGGAGGCCTTCTAAGAGAAGGCCCACTTCTCTCATTTCTTCCTGCACTGATCAAATCTGGGCAGATCCAGGGTGCTCACATAGTTTGTTGACTACAGACTGATATGTTGATTGAGGGGTGTGAATTAATGAGTCTCTCTGTGTTTCCAAAAACCATCTGGCACCCAGACACTCTCTTCAGCTGCCAGCACACACTCTGGCAAAACAGCACGTGGGGATCTCGAAGCCCCATCCCTTTAAATTCCACAGGACTGCAGGCCACGCAGAGATCAAAGGGAAAACACACATTAGAACAAGGAGGGGAACTTTCGGCATCTGTTAAACTAGGTCACATGTATTGGGTTTGATACATCTAATAAAGATGTAATAACAAGAAACATTCCACTATTTCTCAAGGGAAGGGCTGAGGACTAGAGTCAGGTATACCAAAGTCCAAATCCTATTTCTACCTCTTATTAGCTTGTGATCTTGGGGGTAAATGTTATTTAACCTCCTCCCTTTTGCAACACTCTTGTTTTTGGAACATGTGATTTGGGTGAAAGTTTACAGAGCAAATTCATTTGCCATTCAATAATTTATTCATTTTCTTTTGTATCATTAGTTGCAATACCCCTCAGTGTAACAGCACTCTTCCCACCTCCTCCCTGAGTTCCCGGTTTGAATACATCCCCTTTTCCTGCCTCTCCCTGCCTTCTGAATTGTTTTGGGGTAAATGCTGCCCTTTCGTTCCTGTGTGGTTGATGGTTCTGAGAAGCACATTCCTCATGGCTGTTACTGTGCACTGTGGTGGTGTTCACTATATAGTTGAACACCGTGTTGTCAGCTGGAAGGTGATCTCCAGGAGGAAGTTCAGGTCCAGATTTACAGAGTGTCTAAAGGCCATGTATTTAAGTTCCTTTGAATCTCAGGTATCTTGACTGGAAAACGATGATAAACAGCACTTCTCTTAGAGACTACATGAGTTGATTTGGGTCAAATGACCCACTAATGTGAAATGGAGTCACTATCATCATTGTTCCATCCAGTGGGAACAGACTCATCGGTAAATCAACTCATAAATAGCACAGGAAGAGGTTGCCCATCTTTCTCCTATGGAGCTGTGGAGCACTCGAACAGACTGCCTTCGAGCTGCCAATGCAACTCCTTACTTCTAAGCCACCAGTGCTCCCTAACGCATTCTGCTGCTAATTGAAAGGTTGGAGGACTGAGTCCATCACGTACTCCAAACATCCAGTCTTTCAACCTTGGAAGAAAGTTCTGATGATCAACTTCAGAAGAAAGGCAGTTACTGAAAACTCCGTGGGGCTCTGACACATGGAGTCTCTGTGAGTTTAATCAAGTCAGTGGAAATTAGATAGATAGATAAATAGATCAATCAATCGATCGATCTCCTTTCCTGAACCGCTCCTAACTATACTGATTCTAAAATATAACTCAGAAAAATAACTGTAAGCACTAAGTTTCTCAATGTACAATTTACAACTCTAAAAACCAAACCACTTACCACAGAGTGGTTTCTGACCCATGATGCCCTCTTATTACAGAGTAGGACTGACCCATTGGGTTTCCTTGGCTCTAATCTTTATGAAAGGAGTTCATTCACCGAGAACTTCTTCTGTGGAGCCACTGGGTGAGTTCTCACCACCAACTTTTAGGTTAAGCAGTCACCCTCAAACCACTTGCACCACCCAAACACAAGCCAACTCTACCATTATTAAGTTGATTCCAGCTCAGCAGTGATCCTGCAAGCCGGAGGAGAACCACCACATAGGGTTTCCAAGTCTGCAATCTTCATGGAAAGCAGACTACCACTTGCTTCTCCCACAGAACAGCTGCTGGGTTCGGAAAGCCAACCTTCAGTTAACTGCCAACCACTCACCCACCACACCACCTTTATTTCTACTAACAGGGATCTAAAAACAAGCTAATTAATAGTCCAGTGGACTTCTACACAGTCAATACACACAATAATTACAAACAACGTACACAACACCAAGCAAATGAAGCCAAATGCAGAATGCTATCTACATTCTAAAGACAAGGGTGTAAAAATGCGCACTGCAGGCACTGGGGCAGAGAGCTGAAGAACCGAGGAAAACTAAAACAGCTGCCATGCTAGATGATGAGATTTAGACTGCTTTCTTAAAAATGCCTTTTATGGATGCTGTATTACTGTTTTTACACTAAATAATATTGTGAGAGAAGATAGCAACACAGCTGGTCAGCCGCAAAACAACTACAGGCCTCAGCACCTAAGCAAAGGAGGACATGGCAGTGTCAACAAAGAGAAGGGTGCAATTAAGAGAGGCCCAGTTGTTTTGATTGTGTCTGCCTGGCCCCTGCCCCAGCTTCAGTCCTCCTCCTCGCTGGTCTATAGAAAGTGCTTAGCACAGGGCCCAGCACAAAGTGGACATTCAGCACATAATGGCTATTGTTGTCATTTAAAACACTGGTTTAGAAATCAGGAGATTTAAATTTTTACTGTGGCTCTGCTATGGATTCACTGTGTAAACTAGGCAACTGATTAAATCACTACATGCCAGTTTACTCATCTGTAAAATGGGAAACGCAGTAAGAAGGTGAAGGGGAGAAATGGCAGCCTGCATCACAAAACCTAGGTTCATGACCCACTGGATGTTGGCAGACAAGTCCCTGCCCCCTCTAGCTCTTGTCTTCCCCCATCTGTTCACCAAAGGGAATCAAAGAGAGATTCTGTGCAGACTCCTTAGCTCTGGTTTCTTTTATTCTAAGTGCCTAGCTGGAAATGGCTTTGAAAGTTAAAAAAAAAGCCCACACCATAATAATGACAGTTATCATTTACTAAGTGCTAACCATATGTTAAAACACTATACTTCATATGCATTTAATGTGATTACATGCAATTATCTGCATTTAATCTTAAACACTGGAGAGCCCGCTAGACTCTTTTCTAGCTACCTTATTCTCAAAAAGCTAACGCCTAATCAGAGATTCTCAACCAAGTTCTCTAATTGACATTTGGGGCCTACCAACTCTTTTGTTGTGAGGAGATGTCCTGTGCATTGCAGCATCCGTAGTTCCTACTTTCTGATCACCAGTAGCAGTGGCCACCCCAGCTCTGACAACTAAAAATGTCCCTCATTGTTGTTGTTGTTGTTGTTGTTGTTAGGTGCCATCAAGTCAAGTATGACTCATTGTGACCCTTATGAACAAAAGATTTGAACCCTATTCTATCCTGTGCCATCCTCATGCTTCCCGACACCAGAGCCCATTGCAGCAGTCACCGTGTCAATCCACCTGGTCAAGGGTCTTCCTCTCCTTCGCTGATCCTCCACCTTTCCCAGCATCATGTCCTTCTCCAAGGAAGAGCCCTACCTAGCAACATGCTCAAAGCATGTGAGGTAAAGCCTCATTATCTTGCCTCCAAAGAGCACTCCAGCTGCACCCTCTCCAAGACATATCTGTTTGTTCTTTTGGCCATCCATGGGATATTCAGTGCTTTTCTCCAACACCACAGCACAAAGACATCAATTCTTCTTCTGTCTTCCTTATTCACTGCCCAGCTCTCAGATGCATAGCAAGTGACTGAAAAAACTATGGTCTGAATCAGATGCACCTCAAACTGACATCATTACTCCTCAATAAGTTGTGCCAGGAAATCTGGAGGACAGCCAGCTGGCCAACTGACTGGAAGAGATCGATATTTGTTCCCATTCCAAAGAAAGGTGACCCAAAAGAGTGTGAAAATTATCGAACAATATCATTGATATCACATGCAAGCAAGATTCTGCTGAAAATTATCCAAAAACGTTTGGTACAATATGGCAACAGAGAACTGCCAGATGTGCAGGCTGGATTTAGAAGAGGTCACGGTACTAGGGATATTATAGTTAATGTAAGATGGATCTTAGCAGAAAGCAGAGAATGCCGGAAGAATGTCTATCTGTGCTTCATTGACTATGCAAAGGCTTTTGACTGTGTGGATCACAACAAGCTATGGCTGACTCTAAGAAGAATGGGAATCCCAGAACACTTGATTGTGCTAATGCGAAACCTATATTTGGACCAAAGCAGGGAGACACTGGATGATTCAAAATCAAGAAAGGGGTCCGTCAGGGATGTATTTTGTCTCCATACCTTTTCAATCTGTATGCAGAACAGATCATCTGAGACGCTGGGCTGTAGGAGGAGGAATGTGGCATCAGGATTGGTGGAAGAATCGTCAACAACCTGAGTTACACAGATGACAAAACCCTGCTCACTGAAACTGAGGAAGATCTGAAGTGCTTGCCACAGAAAGTCAAGGACTGCAGTCTTCAATATGGATTGAAACTCAATATCAAGAAAATGAAGATTCTCACCACTGGGCCAATTGGCAGCATCAGTATGGATGGTGAAGAGATTGAGATAGTTAACAGTTTTAGTTTACTTGGCTCCACAGTCAACACTCTTGGTAACAGCAGCCAGGAAATCAAGAGACAAATTGCTTTGGGAAAGTCAGCTGTGAGGGACCTCTCAAGAGTACTGAAGTGCTATGACGTCAGGCTGGAGACTAAGGTGCACCTGATCCAGACTATATAGTCTTTGCAATTACGTGCTATGCATCAGAAAGTTGGACAGTGGATAGGGATGACAGAAAGAGAATTGATGCCTTTGAGCTGTGGTGCTGGAGAAGAGTGTTGAATATATCATGAACGCCAGAAGAACAAACAGGCTTGTCTTGGAGAGGGTGAAGCCAGAATGCTCCTTGGAGTCAAGGATTCTAAAGTTCCATCTAACATACTTTGGGCATGTTGCAAGGAGGGACTGGTCCTTGGAGAGGGTCATCATGTTTGGGAGAGTGGAAGGACAGCGCAGGAGAGGAAGATCCTCAATGAGATGGATCGATTCTGTGAGTGGAGTGGTGGGAATGAGTGTGTTTGAGACAGCGAGGCTGGCATAGGATAGAACAGCATATAGGGCTCTTGTACATAGGGTTGCTATGAGTCGCAAACGATTCAATGACACATAACAACAACAACAACTCCTCAATAATTTGTAGAGGTCCCTAACTGCTGATTTTCCCAGTGCAATGCATCTCCTTATTTCTTGACTGATGGAATGAAAAGGAATGTTGCATCAGGATCAGTGGGAGATTCCTCAATAACCTGTGTTATGCAGATGATATAACCTTACTTGCTCAAATTGAGGAGAACTTGAAGCACTTGTTGCAAAAGATCAAGCAATGAAGCCTTCGGTATGGATTGCATCTCAATGTCAAGAAAACAAAGATTTTTACCACTAGACATATAGGTAACATCATGATGGATGGAGAAGAGATTTAAACTATAAACAACTTCATCTTGCTTGGATCCACAATTAATATCCTTAGTACCAGCAGTTAGGAAATAAGGAAAAATGTCTCTAGACACCATGAAATGTCTTCAGGGAAGAAAACTGTTCCCAGTTGAGAATCACTAGTGTAAATGTTCTCATCCAGTTTCCTGGCTTTAAAAACCATCTACACCATCTCTGTGCTGATGAGTTTCTAATTTATATCTGCATCCTGAACGCCTTGCCTGAACTCCACACTTGTGTATCCATCTGCTTGATGGATGTCCCACTTGAGCATGTAACAGCACCTCCAAGTCAACACTTCCAACACAGAGCTCCTAATCTATGACATCCCTCATCCAACCTGCTACTACTGTAGTCTGCTTCATTGCCGTAAATGACAACTAAGTCCATCCTTCCAGCTCTCAAGCAAAAACCTCGGAGCTGTTCTTAACTTATTTAGTTCCCTTTCTCATTGTGTATCCAGTTCATCAGCAAATTCAGCTCATCGTACCTGCCTCCAGGATCTGACCACTTTTCACAACCTCCACCACTCCCACTCTGCTACCAGCCACTATCTTCTCTCAGCCTCCTCACTGGCTTCCTCTCTGGAACCCTTGCCTTCTTCGAGGCTGTTCTCCACAAAAGGGCCAAAATTATCCTTTGAGACAAGAATAGATGGTGTCACTCCTGCTCTCCCAATGCCCCACCACCTCTGGAGAACTCCCAAGCTCACAGAGCATAAAACGGCCCTTGAGTCCCACATCCCCAGAATGAAATACTCCTCATACCATCATCCTCTCCTCAGTCATGAGAACACCAGTCCTCTTGCTGCTGCTCACACTCTCCAAGCATGCTCTAGTCTCTAGACCATTAATTACACTTGCTATTCAATCTGCCTAGAATGGTCCTTAATCTAGCAATTTCCCAGCTTTCTGTATGTTTCAGACAGTCCCACCCTGCCTTCAGGTCTCTACTCAAATGTCACCCTTTCAGTAAGACAGTCTCTTGAAGTAACAATAAAGCCCCTTTAAAATAACAATCCTCCTACCCCACAGCCATCCCCTTCTCTCTTTTATTCTTCACAGCACATATCATTATCTGATAAACTGTATCTTTCTTTCACTTGTTTATATATTGTCTGTCTTTTCCCACCAGAATGTGTTTCATGCGGAGTTTCATAAAGGATTCTCCTGCTGATGGTCTTTGACTGTTCACAGCTGTACATCCCTGGCCATAGGAATAGAACCTGGCACATCATGTGATTCTAAGTCATGGTGACTCCATACGGGGAACAGAGCTGCTCTATAGGTTTTTCAAGGCTGTGACCTTTCAGATACAGATCACTAGGTAGTCTTCCAAAGCACCTCTGGGTGGGTATGTGTGTCATCCTTGCACAGAGGCCATGCTAATCTTCTCTGTATATTTCCAATTTTTTGGTATGTGTGCTGTCGAAGTGAGCACCCTCTGGGTGGGTATGAACCACCAAAGTATCAGCCAGCAGTAATGCACTAAGCCCTTAAATAACATACTAATTCTGTATGTCGTGGTGGTTGTTATTGTTATGGGCTTTCGAGTTGGAATTGACTCATAGCTGACCCTTCAGCAGGTTTTCAGAGTCTGTAAATCCCAAAGATGTCTCACCTTCCCCCCACAGAGGCAATTCCTTACCACTAAGACACCAGATCTCCCTAAATCTGTGTGGTAAAGGTGATTATTGTCCCCAAGGGGGATCTGAAAGATTAAGTAACCGGACTCAGATCTTTTAACTAGAAAAGAACTCTAACTTTGCACGTCAGGTCTCCCTCGGTGTGTTGTTGCTGTTGTGTATCAATGAGTCAGAACCAACCCCGAGCTAACCTCTGGAGGGTTAAACATGACACTCCAGGAAACTAAAAAAAGATTTCAGATGGTTCACAAACAGCTTAAAGAACACTGCACAAGGGAGCTGTGGTAGCCTAGTGGCAAAAAGCTGCATTGAAAAAAAAAATTTAAAATACTTAAAAAAGAACACTGCACAACATTAATAAACAAAAACAAGTAAACGTTAAACATCACACCTATGTTGTTGTTGTTGTTACATGTTGCTACAATTCTTAGCGACCCTATGAACAATGGCTCTTAATCCTGTCCTATCCTGAGCCAATCTCGCCATCCCTGACACATCTGTCCCCACTGCCACAGTCACTGTGTCAATCCATCTCGTCCAGGGTCTTCCTCTCCTGTGCTGACCCTCCATCCTTTCAAATATGATGTTCTTCTCTAAGGACAATCCCTCCTGATAACATGTCCAAAGTATGTGAGACAAAGTTTCACAATCCTAACTTCCAAGGAACAAATTGGTTTCACCATCCCCAGCACAGAATTATTTGTTCTCTTGGCAGGCAGTCCATAGTATGTTCAATACTCTTCTTCAGCTCTCAAAGGCATCAATTCTTCTTCTGTTATCTTTAATCACTACCCAGCTCTCAAATGCTTAGCAAGTAACTAAGAAGACCATGGCCTAGGTCAGGTGCCCTTGGACTGACATTGTTGCTCTTTAGCAACAACTTCCCTGACATCAGACTTTCCTAAAGTAACTCATACCGTATACAGACACTAAATGGATAATGAATCATGGTAGGAACTGGGGAAACCTGCCTACATCATGTCTTAACTTTTACTCAAACAAAAGACAGGTCTATAAGGAGATGAGTGACACAGGGCAGGCACTCACGCATGAGAAAAAAACCCAACCATATAAGGTCAAAAGAACACGATTTGCCCAAGATAAAGCCCTTGAAGCAGTAAGGGGTAGACAGAGGCTTAATGGAAATAGAAATTACAGGGATGAAGTAGAGAGAGAATGATTACATTGTGAATATTGTGATTAATGTTATAAAACAAACCGTGTATGAATGGTTGAATGAAAAACCAATTTGCAAACTTTCATTCAAATCACAATAAAACTAAATAGATAAACAGATACAGAAAAATGGGTCATGGACTTAAATGTAAACCATAAAATTATACCACTGTTAGAAAAATATTGGAGAAACTCCCAAAGAGCCAGGGTTAGGCAAAGAGTTCTTAAATTTGACACCAAAAGTGCTATCCTTATGCAGAAAACCCCCGATAAGTTGAGCCTCATCAAAACTGAAAACTTTTGCTCTGTTGAGAAAGTAAAATGATGAGCTACAAACTGGAAGAAAATATGTACAAAGCAAACATCTGACTAGTTTGCCAAAATATATAAAAAAACTCTCAAAACTGAACAGTGAAAAGCAAATAATTCCAATTATAAAATGGTCAATCTATTTGAACAGACATTTTACCAGAGAGGATATTCAACTGTCAAACAAACACATTCCCTATCACTAACCACTGGGGAAATAAAAATTAAGACCACAATGAATATCACTATACACCTTTCAGAATGACCAAAATAAAAAATAGTGACACCACTGAAGGCAAAAATTTATAAAAACTGGGATATAAAATGGTACAGCTATTCTGGAAAACAGATTGGCAGTTTTTTATCAAATTAAGCACACAATTAACACATGATCCAGCAATTGTACTCTTGGGAATTTATCCCAGAGAAATGAAAAGTTATGTTCACACCAAAACCTGCACACAAATGTTCACAGCAACATTATTTGTCAAAGCCAAAAACTGACTCAGTCAAGATATCCTTCAAAAGGGAATGCTTAAACAAATCATGACACATCCATACAGTGGACTACTACCCAGCAATAAAAGCAAATGAAATCTGGAGACTCACAACTTATATGGATTTTTAGAAAATTATTCTAAGTAAAAAAAAGCCAATCTTGGTACCAAGACAACCGTGGTATAGTGGGCCTATTGTTCCAAAGGGCTTGCCTAGGCCATTGCCTTTGACTTTTGCCACATGGAAGAGCAGGAACATGCAAATAGCGTGTGTTAGTCTGTCTACGAGGATATTGGTCAGTTTCACCATTCCTCCAAGTTTAAATTGAGTAGGTTCAGCAGCAGAAATGGGGAATCTCAATGCCAGCAGAGAACGCAGCTTGTATCCTTTGGGTTCAGAGAATCCTGCACCAGTCATTATCAGTACCTACAGAAGAGCACCAGCAACTACAGCAGAGAACCAGAGGTCAGCATGAGACAGAGCTGAACTGAGACTGCTCCCCCACAGAGCCAGAGTCAGGGGCTTCCCCCCAAGTTTGCTGAAGGACTAGTAGAGGAGATTCTAAAATAGGCAGGACTAAGACAGCTTTATAATACTGACGTAAAGCTGCAAAATTGAAGGCTGAAGGTCCTATGAGCATGACTAAGAAATTGTACCCTGTCGCCAACCTGAGTTTTAATCTGTTAACATTCTTAATAAACCTCATAATCATGAGTATGATTCTGTGACATCTGTATAGCTATTGCAGCTGATTTCAGACCCAGTATAGTTGTAAGGTTTATAGTAGCATTAGTGAGAGTAGGCGCAGGAACACGAGCTCATGGGAATTGGTTTTGTGTTGTAAATGCTGCTGATGAGGACTAGTCCCCTTTGTGGAGTAGGTAGAAGTCAGACTCAGCAGTCTCTATGACGCTTTCACTCTTTTTACAAAAATTCATTAGGGAAAGGGGTGACTGAATGCTTTGCTCAGGATTTTGACTATGCAAGTGAATACACAAATCTTCACATGTGTGCATGTGCCAGTAAAACCAGGGGAAATCTCAATGAAATCTATAGATTTTATCAATGTCAATGTCTTGGTTGTGATATTACACTATAACCTTTTATCTGTTGCCATCAAGTTGATTTTGACTCAAAGCAACCCTATAGGACAGAGTAGAACTATCTCATCAGATTTTCAAGGCTATAAATCTTTACAGAATCAGACTGCCTTATCTATCTTCTATGTAGTAGCTGGTAAGTTGGAACTATTGAACTTTGGATTAGCAGCCAAATGCCAAACTACTGCACCCCAGTTGCTGTTAAGGGCCACCTGAGTTAGTACTGACTCATAGCAGACCCTCCACTAGGTTCTGAGAGGCTGTAAATTGCATAGGAAGAGACTGTCCATCTTTCTCCCTCAGAAAAGCTGGTAAATTCGAACTGCATGCCTTTGGGTTGGCAGAGCAAGCCCTCACTAGAGCCCCCAGAGCTCCCTATTACACCACCAGGGCTCCTGACGATTACACCATAGTTTTAAAAAGTCACCATTGAAGGAAACAAAGGTAAATAGCATAAAACACTTCGCAATATCTTTTTCTTTACAAATGCAGTGAATATAAAATTATCTCAGTAGAAATTCTAAAAAAAAACAAAAAACAAAAAAACCTAAACCACAGAGTAAGAAACTTTTTCTGTCCTCAATTTTTCTTCCGATTAAATAATCTCTGGAGCAGATGTGTCTACATTCCTAACAGCTGCTTCGCTTTGCCGTTTTAAACCATGCCCTTGCAGATAAAAGAATCCAGCTAAATTTGCTAACACATTTTTACTTGATGATGTTTTGTTGCTTATTTTAACCAGGTGGTATAACGTAAGATTAAGAACACAGATTTTGGAAGTAGATCATCCTGGCTCCATATCCAGCTCTGACCTTGGGCTAGTTAACTTAAAGTTTGGCTGCACCTCCATTCTTTCACCTGTAAAATGGGTATAATGAGTGGACCCACTTCACAGTGTTATGAATTTTAAATCAAGAAGTGTGTGAGAAAGAGGGGGGTGTGCACGCACGTGTGTGTATTCACACATATGTTTAACAGTGTCTGCCACAAAGTGACAGCTATTATTATCTCTGCCATAAAAAGAATTAATCATTACACCTTAAAAAGTTTAGAAAAGCAAGTCCAGTGCATACTGGTAAATTTTCAGCACGTGGCACTTGGCCGTTCCTTGCACTGAGCAGACAACCCAGCATCCACATGAGGCAGGGGCATCTGCAGCACTCACCTGCACATTTCGTGCGACTGATGAGGGGTGGCCCTGGGCGGCCAGTGCCACCGTCGCCGGGGCGTGTCAGCAGTACACTAATCTCGTACTCGGTGTCTGGGTCGAGGTGCCACAGCTTATAGGTCTGCAGGTTGACTGCGTGCACCTCGGCCCACGGGCCACGCGACATCCGGTACTCGATCTCCTTGCGCACGATTGGCCCGTCCCCGATGATGGAGTTGGTGTTGAGCTGGATGATGAGGTAAGTGGGGCCAGCACGCAGCAGCTGCGGAGGTGCAATGGGGGTGGGGGGTTCTGCGAAGAGACGCAGACGGGGTACAAAGGAGCAGGCAGATGCCAGTGTGAGACCCTGACTCCTAATTTCACACACCTACCAAATTCCCAAGAGTCCTCTCTGTCCTTCCAACTCCCTCAGGCAGCCACCAAGCTCTGGACCAGACCATCTCTCTCCTGCCCCTAGCAGGGCCCTGAAAGGTAGCCAGTTTGAAAGTCTAGTCCCTCGTGCCCTCAGAAGGCCCCCTGTCAGCTTCATCTCTCAAATCCACATTGCTTCCCATCCCCAAGTCTCACACTCCTCAGGTGGGCTGCAAACTCCCTTCTGTCAACCTCATGGACCCACAAACAGATGCCCCCCACCTCATCTCAATCTCACCCTAACCCCGTCCCCTCCTTAGTCTCTGCCCCTCAGTTAGAACCCACAGGCCAGACTCAGTCCACAGTCCACCTGCCCTGCGCTGGCATCAGCTCACTGACCCTTGACGATGAGCTCCGCAAAGTTGGAGACGCCAGCGCCACGTGGAGCCTGGGACACACAGCGATACAGGTCCTGCTCTTCACGACCCACAGCAGTCAGTGGGAAGGTGGCCAGGAAGCGCCGGTGGCTGATGTGCCGGACCCCAGCTGCAGGCACCATCACACCGCTCTGACGCTAAGGGGAGAAGCAGAGTGACAGGGAGAGGAGGGCCTCAGACTAAGGAGTCCTGCCCACTCTGAGCTGAGCAAGGGTGATAACAGCCTTGGCCTCGCTTAGCCATCTCTAACAGAGGGCATAAGGTATTCTTGGCTGATTAAGAGAAGGTAGTTGCTCTAACTTTGGCAGGAGAGGAATTAAGGGATCCTAGTGGCATGGAACTCTCAAGAGTACTGAAGAGCAACAATGTCAGGCTGGAGAATAAGTGCGCCTGATCCAGGCTATAGTCTTCGCAATTACGTGCTATGCATTGGAGAGTTGGACAGTGAATAGGGTTGATAGAAAGATAATTGATGCCTTTGAGCTGTGGTGTTGGAGAAGAGTGTTGAATATACCATGGACTGCTAGGAGAACAAACAGATTTGTCCTGGAGAGGTTGAAGCCAAAATGCTCCTTGGAGTCAAGGATTCTGAAGCTTCATCTAATATACTTTGGGCATGCTGCAAGGAGGGACTGGTCCTTGGAGAGGGACATCATGTTTGGAAGAGTAGAGGGACGGTGCAGGAGAGGAAGACCCTCAATGAGATGGATCGATTCTGTGATTGGGGTGGTGGGAGTGAGTGTTTCAGAGACGGTGAGGTTGGTACAGGATAGAGCAGGGTTTAGGGGTCTTGTACATAGGGTGGCCATGAGTCACAAGCAACTCGACAGCACATAACAACAACAGTGGCATGGAAGGTTGACAGAAGAATTGATGTCTTTGACCTGTGGTACTGGAGAAGAGTACTGAATATCCTGTGGACTGCCAAGAGAACAAATAGATATATCTTGGAGAAAGTGCAACCGGAGTACTCCTTGGAGGCAAGGATAACAAAGGTCCATCTCACATACTTTAGGCAAGTTTCTAGGAGAGGCTAGTCCTTGAAGAAGTACATCATGATTGGTGAGGTTGAGGGATTGTGAAAGAGAGGGAGACCATCAACCAAATGAACTGGCACAGTGACTGAAGCAATGGACAAGTGTGTCAGAGGTTGTGAGGATGGCACAGTAGAGGACAGGGTTCATATCTGTTGTTTTAGGGTCACTATGAGCCATACTCAACTACAGCAGCAACAATGGCATGCTAAGGGAGCTCCAGTGTCCTAGTGATAAGAAGCTGAGCTTCAATATCAAAGGCACGCAGTTCTAATTCTGCTGCTCCTTCAGAGAAGGATGGGAAATCTCCTGTGCAATTTACTCCCTCTGAAAACCCACTGGAGAGTCAACTATGAGTCAGTTCTAATTCAACTGGCACCTAACAGTGGCATGCTAGGGAAAGTGGAGGGTCCACTAAAGAGAGGAAGACTCTCAATGAGATGACACTGTGACCATAACAAAGGGTTCAAGTATATCAGAGTTGATGAGGATGGCACAGGATAGGGCCAAGTTCAGATTCATTGTTAACAGAGTCACTAAGCACTGCTGTCCGTAGCACCTAACAACAAAAGTGGGATGCTGTTAGCTTAGTAGGTAAGGAATTGTGCTGCCTTCAGAGACATGCAGTTTGAATCCACCAGCTGATTCTGCAGGAGATAGATGCAAATCTCCTCCCATGTCAGTTTTGACTTCGTGGCAACAAGTTGAGTTTTAAGTTACACTCTACCCTGGGTGAAAGGGGTACAGTGGAGCCATAGGGCTCACAAGTGAAGGGAGAGCCCAGACACACATATATGTGCATAAATGTTGGAAAATAAAGACCCCAGAAACCCTCTGGACCAAGGTCCTCACCCGCCTACCTGCAGGAGGAAGCGCTCTGCCTCTGCTGCCCGGCCAGCCGCCATGCACTGGAACGAGGCATTCTGGCCAGCATTGACCTCCACATCACCCAGGCGGGAAAAGTGTGGGGCTTTTGCTGCAGGAATTAAAAAAAAAATGAGCTGTGAGCTGGGCCTGCACCTCCTGCAGACAGAAGCGGTGGCCACATGCACCCATCTCCCCTACACCTCTAGAGGGCTGGGACTCACCGCAGGGATAGCTGAGAAGCAGGATGTCATCTAGGCCCATGTAGCCCCTGCGGTCTGGGGAGATGAGGGCCTCAAACAGCACCTGGGGGAGGCGGGAGGGCCCATCATACTGATGTCCCTCCACCCCTGTCTGGTGAGGTGCCCGTAGAACCTGTATTCGCCTCTGCTCCAGCCACATCCTCCTCCAGGTAAGGTCACACGGGCTCTCCCCACTAAGCTAGGAGAGGAGTCAACACCTAGACCTAACATGATCAACACAGAGGTTCCGTCCCAA
The DNA here is from genome assembly GCF_000299155.1 of Elephantulus edwardii. Taxonomy (NCBI): domain Eukaryota; kingdom Metazoa; phylum Chordata; class Mammalia; order Macroscelidea; family Macroscelididae; genus Elephantulus; species Elephantulus edwardii. The sequence goes on along the minus strand of NW_006399902.1, from coordinate 717,492 downwards.
GCCTAGACCTTCAGGCAGTAAAATTTTTCCCAGTCAGATGAGGTTTCCAATACAGCACTGTTCCAATTTAGCCATGATCCTAGCCAGAAACCATGCTTATTCATAAATGACCCTTGATGCTGAACCTCTAGTCTGGCTTTGGTCACTGAATAATCCAATGCTGACTACAGACTGACCCCTGACCTTGACCACAGATCAACCCCTGATGCTAAACATTGACTAACTCCAACCCCGGTCACTCACTAATCCCCAGCCTCAGGGCTCACATGCTTCCGTACTTCCAACTATAGGCTGACCCCAGACTGAACCCAGCCCACCTGATACTCATTGGGCCAGAAGGTGCTGACGGCCAGCTCAGCCTGGTGCCACTGGCGGCCATGGGATCCGGTCATATTCCAGACAGCGCTTCCCAGGGGGCCCCCATTGACACGCACATAGACACCCAGGGTGCCCGGGCTGTGCCCGTCCCGGCTGTACAGGAAGTAGCTGAACTGCACACAGTGGGTGTCATTCTCGCTCAGGCTCTGGAAGATGATATGGGCTCGCTGACCTGGGCTGTGCTGGGAAGCATTGACCATCAAGTAGGAGCCTGGAAAGACAATAGGAAGAGGGAGGATTGGAGGAGGCTGAGAGAGGTCCAAGGTCGGGTGAGCACTAAAGAAATGGACAGAAATTAAGGACCAGTCCCTTGTGGAATCAGGGATTCTGAGCTCAAATCTAAGCTATGACTTGCTGGGTAAGTCCCTTCATTTTTCAAGGCTACATTCCCAAAGGAGGGAATTGGAACAAGAAAACACGCGCGCACACACACACATATCTATCAAAACCATTCCATGGTTCCTCATCACCTAAACAATCAGTCCAAGTTCATGCCCTGCTGATCCCCAGCCCTCCTCATGCCCTGGGGGTGTTGCTGGGGACAGAAGTCAAGAGCGTAGTATATAATTGGCCCTCAAAGGCCACTTCTTTAAAAGTCTCCCCTTGTATTCTACAGCTTCTCTCCCAGCCCTTGGTTCGCTAATAAAGTGCATATGATGCCAGCACACTCTGAATGGAAGCTGAATAAGAGTGTAGAACAGAGACTGAAAGGATCCAGCTTCCCTTCTAGCCCTGACCTCCAGGGAGTCTAAATTCCAGGGAAACAAATTCTCTTCCATTCCACCCAGGAGAACAACAGGCCTTCCCTTTCCCCAGAGACCCAGGCTGTATGCCTGCAAGGAGCTGGGGAGTAAGACTCCTCAGAGCGGCCGCTGGATCCTGGCTTCCCTACCGGAGGATGCCGGCCCCAGCAGCTGCCACGAGGTAGCTTCAGTCACCCAGCAATGCCGCCTCTTGGGCTTGGCTGCCAGCCAACACAAGCTCATTCAGATCCCAAACCACGAGGCTCCCCGCTCTGGGAGGACTCCCTGGGGACTCCAGGGCTGCTGGAGGGGATCTCATTCATCTCTGTGAGCCAGGAACCATGTGAAGGCTGCTCCTGGATCGGTCTTGGTGGGATGAGAGTAAATCCTGGAAGTAGCACATAGGAGCCCCAACAGAGCCCTCCCTCCTTCCACCTCTTCTCCCAGGAAGCAGCTGTATGGACCTTTCTCCCCCTTCCCGGCTCACTTTGTTCTTGCCTCTTCCTCCTGGTTCCTCTGCCTCTCTTCTTCCCTAGGTTTTTCTCCCATTCTCCCAATTTCTTCTTCTCTTTCATTTACTCCCTTGTCCCTTCTCTCTTCTGTCTCCTCTCTTTGTCCTGGGTCTGAATCTCCCTCCTGGCATGCCTCCCCTAGAATGTACATACTAAAAGAGCATAGACTATGTTCATCGTGTTCAGCTGTACATCCCCAGCATTTAGCCCAAGGCCCTTACTAAATAAATACTACATTGCTCTTTCTGGTGGAGTATGTTACAAAGCCCATATATGGGAATCAGAGGTGAATTCAAAATTTGGTTCATGGTACCTGGGGATATGGAGATGGATCCTACCATGCTGAGGACCTTTACAGATCACACTCAGACAAGTTCAACTCTGGTATCTGCTTGTACAGAGGTCAAAGAGGAGCTGAGAGCCCCGTGGGGACAGAGATGAATGTCCCACAGAGCGCACAGCTTGAACAAGCACAGAAGGAACAGGCAGGGAGGTCTTCAGGAGGCAGAACTAGAAATGGGAGATGTGGGGTGGAGTCCAGCAGATCTTAGAGAGCTCCTTTCCTGAGGACTTCAAGTCCTAGTCCCAGCACTAGCTGGACCTTTGATGTCCCCCACTTCCTACACCCTGACAACAGGTAATATCTCTGCCATGCTGTGAGCTAAGCCAGGAAAAGTTGTGGCCCATCACTATGACAGGGTGGTGAGGGAGTCCATAAATTGTCACTTGCTGGGGTTCTCACATTATGCTATGCCCTCTAACCATCTTTATCAGGAACAAAACTAATAATGGTTGACAATATGATTGCAATAATGGGCTTTGCATGGTGTGGATTGTAAGGAGGGTACAGAATGGGGCAAGGTTCAGATCTGTTGTTCACAGGGTCACTAGAGTCCTAATCAACATGACACCTTACAGAAACAACTGTTCTATCCTTTTCTTATTTCCCAATTAATTCTGAAACCAGGCAGCAAAGAGAGGTGCTGGTTTCAGAGATTTTCAAAGATCTCAAACAATAGAACAACTAAACATTAATTGAGCCGCTACACTCTTCACCTATGCTATGTACTTAATAGATATTATCTATTAATCCTATCTAACAGTATTGGATGTTGTTGTTTTTGTTGTTGTATGTTCAAGTTGACTATGACTCATAATGACCCTCTGAACAATAGCTCTGAACCCTGCCCAATCCTGAGCCAATCTCACTGTCTCCGATACACTTGTCCCCATTACTACACTCACTGTGTCAATCCATCTCATTCAGGGCCTTCCTCTCCTACACTGACCCTCCACCCTTCCAAGCATGATGTTTTTCTCCAGGAACTGGCCGCTCCTGGCAACATGCCCAAAGTATGCGGGACAGAGTTTCAAAATCCTTGGCTTTAAAGAACAACTTTATTTCACTCTCTACAGGACAGAGAGACCTATTTGTTATCTTAGCAGTCCAAGGTATGTTCAATACTTTTCTCCAGCACCACAACTCAAAGGCATCAATTCTTTCTTTGTCATTCTTAGTTATTACCCACCTCTCTGATGCATAGGAAGTAATTGCCTAGAGTAGGCGCACCTTAGTGTCAAGACTGTTATCATTGCTCTTTGGCACTCTCAAGAGGTTCCTGGCAGCAGACTTTCCCATTATGTTCACTCCATCTTAAAGTTATGCAAATGGAGCCACAGAGATGTTAAATGATCTACCCCAGGTCACACAACTGGAAAGGTGATGGAACCAGGATGGAACCCAGGCCTTCATGACTCTAAAGCCAGTGCTCTAGGGAGGCCATTATGTGAATGTGAGGCCAGTCCTAGAACCCACATAAGTATTCTCCTGACTCCCGGCAGGTGTGTAGAATTGTCCCTGGAGGGAAAGGATGGGGGAATGAAGGTGGTGACTCACCATGGGGCAGGTCCACAGGGGTCCGGGTACCAGGGTGGCTCCGCACTTGCTCCCACTGAAAGTCATTGTACTGGGCCTGGCTGTACTCACAGGGCACTCCTGGGTCACTCACCTCCTCAAAGGTACATCCAGCTGTGAAGGCAGGACCTAGTTAGCACAGGCCAGGTGAGGATTGCCAACCAAGGCAGCAACTGAGACTGCCCTCTAGGCTCCCCACCACTGAATCCACCTTTACGCAGGCCCACACTCCTTTCTTCCCTCACCTCAGGCCCTTTTCCAACTATTACCACTCTAACAAACCAACCCCTTAGCCAGCTTTCTCCTTCCACAAAAGCCCTCCCCTCACTGTTCTGTCCTAGACCTCCCCAACTGCGCACTCTCCCAGTAGGACCCCCACTGCTCAACCAGCCATCAGAGACCCTCCCCAATACATACTAGTTATCATTATTACTATATCACTGGGGCTTCACAACTTTCTAAGGTCAGAACTAGAATTTTTCCCATTTAACAGATGAGGAAGCCATGGCCCAAAAAGGCTAAGCGACTTCCGTGAGTTCACACAGCTGGTTAGTGGCAGAGGTGGGGCATCAGCATGACCTCCTGACTTTTTTCCATCACAGTCTTCACACAGAGGCCAGACAGCAGGCACTCTCTTACCCTACTCTGGGCCTGGCATGATTATAAATGTCTTGGTGAGATTCCATCTCACGTACTTCAGGCATGTTATCAAGCTGAGCTAGTCTTTGGAAAAGGACATCATGCTTGGCAAAGCCAGCAAAGGAAAGGCCCTCAGTAAGATGGATTAATACTGTGACTGCAACATTTAACTTGAGCACAAAGGAGATTGTGAGGCTGGCATCGGATCAGGCAAGGTTTCTAATAGACAGGGTCACTATGAGTTGGAGTCAACTAGAAAACACTAACAGAAGCAACAATAACAACCCAGCCTGACAATCCCTCCTTAGGAAGACAACAATCACCTCCAATCATCTCGTGCTCACAAGGAGCCAGACACAGCACTTAAAGTTATAATGCACCATCTCCTTTGGGCCTCACCTCCTGGGGTAGGCACCACTTTATTCCCATTGGAGAGACGAGCTTAGGGGATTCAATCATTTGCCCAAAGTCATCTCCCTGCAGGGATGTGGAACATAAAAATACAATCATATGCGGACTAGACACATATATAACCACAGGAGGTAAGCCCTTGTGAGTCAGAATCAGTATTTACTAATATTACAGATCAAATGGGGAGGAAAGGAGTGCTGAAATATATGTGAATCCTCTGAAAGATAATGAGAACCATATGTCTCAGCTTGTTCATCAACACCCTACAAACCTGAGAATACCACAGCAAACCAGCCCCCTGCACTCACCCCAAACCTTAACACTTGAGTAGGCTTGACTCCTGAGGGGCCCAGGAAAACAAGTGAGCCAGTAGCAAAGAAGCAGACACAGGTCACGCTATACCCAGTCCTGGGTGTGTGCCAAGTACTGATAGTTCTCCCATTTAACAGATGAGGTGACTGAGACGTGAAGGCGTGAAGGAATTCACCCACATCTAACATAGCCGATAAACTTTGAAGTCATAAGGCCCTGAGATTAAATATTGGCCCTGCAGTCTATCAACTCCTATGATCATCAGCAAGTCTCTTCACCCTCCTGAGCCTCAATTTGCCCATCTATGAAGTGGGGTAATTGAGGCTAAATTCAGTAATCTGTTTCACACAATAACTGGGACACAGTAAGCATTCAAGAAATGCAGTTCTTACTAAGTGCCCCTTGAGTTGACAGATGTCACAAAGGCACGATTTGAATCCATGTAAAAACCAAAGCCTTCAATACAAGAAGGAAACAAAGTGAGCTGCTTCTCGGGCTCAAGATGAGATGGAGAGGTGAACAGACAGTCATTGAGGGGTGAGTGCCAGGTCCTATGCTAGGCACCTGCTTATACAGCAAGGGACCCCTTTTAGGAGATTCCATCTCTAACAACTACTTCTCTGAGTTGTCATGTGGACAGTGCAAAGTAACATGCAGTAATTAGTCCAGTCAAGCCAGCCACAAAGAAGGCAATCACCATTCTCGGGGTCTCCTTCTCCCTTTTCTGGGCCCTGTCAGAATGTGAAATGTGAGGGGTGGGCCGAGGCTGGCACCAAACAGTGGGATGGAGACTCTATCCACGACCAGGACAGGACCCTGGCTGAGCTCTTTGCTTCTTTGTTTGAAAAGCTATGGTTAGCATCATGCCCAGTGGCCTGTGGGAGGAGAGTGTTAACCCATCTGTGCTGAGAGGGCCTCAGCTTTCCCACTGGGAAGTGACCCACAGCACAGAGAGGCAACATAGCCAGTGGGGACGGTCAAGGAGGGCTTCCTGGAGAAGGGGCAAGGCTGACCGCAGCCTGAGCTGGGCACCCCTTGAGGGTCTTCAGTAAGGCCTCCCTGAAGCAGAGGGATTGTCAGCAAAAGCAGCACAAGACCTGGAGTGGGGCTCTGGTCCTTCTTGTTCTCATGCGAGTGACAAGGCCGTTGTCCCAGAAGGTCTCCTCTAGCTGCTCTTTGGCTCCCTTCTTTCCATCCTGGGCCAGGTCACATGACCTGCCAGGCCTCCCAGACTGGCTGACCTGGTAAGACTGACCCAGATTGAGATTGCTGCTCAGAGTGACCTCCAGATGGACTGACACCGGTCACATGATGTCCCAGACTGAGTGACCTCACCCAAGTGACCAGATGACTACTGGACCACTTGACTTTACCCCAAATGGCCACTAACTTGACTGATCTGGTGTCCACCAACCCTAGCCAAAGTGACCTATGACCCAGATCTCTGACTTAGCAACTGATCCCAGCCACATATCCTCTAAGGCGGAATGGGTCTCCAGGCAAAATGGCCTCCTCTCTCTGGTCAGAGTTCAACAAACTAAATACCTTGGGTCTGAGTGGGCCCAACTGACCAATGCCCCAGCTAATCAGCATGATTATCTGTCTGGCTACCCAGCCCAAGTGGGTCAGGCTCAATTCTAGCCACAGCCTGTAGAGTAACAGCTCTGAGGCCAGGCCTCCCAGGAGGTCCCATCCCCATCTCCTTTGCAGTTCATGCTACGATGGTAACAGCCCTCCCAGTACTCTGAAAATCCCCCATCATCTCTGAGCCAAAGGGCTCAGGAGCCACAAGCCCCAAAGCTAAGTCTCAGCTGCTTCTGGGTAAGAACATTACCAGAGTCTGATGTAGGAAACTGGATCAGAATTGGGTTGAGAGCAAGAACGGGAGCTGGGAATCCTTCTCACTTCCATCCACACAGACTCAGGCACAGCACACATACCCCCACCACCAATTTCACCACATCCGCCATGCTCCAGGGAATCTTCACAGCAGTCCAAGGTAAGTACTGTTGACATTTTGCAGATGGAAACAGAGGCACAGAGAAACCAGATTATTTGCCCAAGGTCACACAGCTGCAGAGTGCAAAAGCTGGGGTTTAAACTAGCTATCATTATTCAAGGAGACTTATTAATTGCCATGGAGCCGATTCTGACTCATGTGTGCAGAGTGGAGAGCTCTCCATAGATTTTTCAAGGCTGTGCCCTGTCTTCCAGAGTGCCTCTAGGTGGGTTCGAACTGCCAGCCTTCCAGCTAGTGCTTAACTATTTGTGTCACCAAGGGACTCCTTGAGAAGAATAAGCACTAGCATAAAGAGAGCCCTGACATTCTGCAGGCTGCATGTGCTAATTCCATTCCGTTCAAAGGCTATTTATTCCCTGATACTTAGGACAAAGTGATCCCAGGATGGCATTATAAAAAGCTGGAGGCTGATTAAGACTTTGCCCTGCCCTTGGGGACCTCCCAGTCTGGGAAGAAATGAGAGAAGCAGAGAAGAGTCCAAACCACAGGGGAATGGTGATAATGTGAATTATCAGGGACTAGTCAGGAGGAGGTGGGTGCAAGGGGGCAGGCTTCCCGGAGGAGGTGCATCTGAGCTCAATATGTATGAGTCTCATTTTAATCAAGATGGGGGAAGAGCATTTGAGGCAAAAGGCATTGAAGCAGCAAAAGAAGGCAGTCACACAATTTATGGAGGGCTCAGAGAGGGGCCCAGATTGGCTGAAGCTATAAAAATGAGACTAAAACACTATAAAAGAGGAGTGGATAGGTCTGAGGGCAACAAGGAGACTCAGATGCCAGGGTGAGGATTTGGTGGCATTTCAAATTGAGAAACTGTAGCGGGTGTGTAGGAGGGAAGCATCTAGATGCAGAATCTTGAGAGATACATCCTAAAAGCTGCTGAGGAGGGGGTGTGGCTTCTCCAGAGGGTATTTGCAGGAGCTCCAACCAAGTCACCATAGGATATGGAGTCAGATGCCAGGAATTGCTAAGGAAAGAGAACTCAGCTTGGATTTTTAAAAAAAAAGAAAAAGTATACTCTAATCACACCCAGAAAGATGTACAGTGCCCATACTCAAATGTTCATGTGAGTACTTCCTTCCCCCAGCCTAGTCTAAATCTCGGGGACACAGACTCAGCTGGGCCAGGAAGAAGAAAACTAGGCCCCTTTCTGAGTACCCCATCTCTGCCAGAGCCTCCCTCAGCCCATTATCTGAGGGAGACTAGAGACCTACAACCCAGGACCCCCACTGCCTCCCCCAGTCCCAGCTCAAACTGGCCCAGCTACATTCCTAAACTAATCTCCCCAATCTGGAGGGCGGTTGCCTGAGCAACCGTCAGCCACAATTTGGGAAGGCAGGGGGATGGTTTATCCACATCCGCTAGGCCCTGATGGGGTGACATAAGGGGCAAAGCAACCTCTGGAGGTGGAGCCAGAGGTGGGAGGGAGTCCCCTCGTGTGAGAGTCTCCACACTTCCGTGTGAGAGAGAGAGAGAGAGAGAGAGAGTGTGTGTGTGTGTGTGTGTGTGTGTGTGTGTGTGGAGGGGGGGTAGGGAGGGAGAGAGAGAAGGAAGGAGGGAGGGAGGGAGGGAGAAGCATGGTGTGTGGGTGGTTAGGTGCTTGCACACAATAACAGCTTGACACCAACTTATACACAGTAAACTGGGTGGCAAGAGGCTTGGATCTTACTCCTCCTGAGCCAGTAGGTCTCTGAGTAGCTTTGGGCTGGTGACTTGCACTCTCTGAACCAACTTCTCACTTAAGAAATGAGAGTAGAAAACCCAGCAACCTCTAATGTCACTTTCAACTCTGGGATTCTGATTGTATTTATGTTAGTTTGCATATGAGCAAGACTAACTTGGGGCAGAGATGCAAAGGAGGGAAAGGTATGCAAGGGTGAACGTGGGTGTCTGAAAGGAAGTTGTGTGTGTGAACATACTTATATACAGAGATAAGAGTGTGTGTTCAACTATACGGGTGTGTGCCTACTGTGGAGGTGAGCGTATGGGGTTTAACTGAGGGGAGGGTGTGTGAATGTGTGTGTGTCTGTGTGTGTACCACCCACATGTGTGCATCAAACTCTTCTCACCACCAGACAAGGAAAAGGTGCTCTGTGCCAACTGCCTCCACCACAATGTTTTCTGAAGATCCACAGTAAACAGAACCTGTTTGCAATAAGGTATTTTTTCCTGCTTTGGTTTGTTAATAGAACACCCAGTTTCACCGGCTGGCCTCAGGAGGAACAAAACTTCTCCCAATAAAGAACAAACGTAGGGACTGGGCTCTCAACCAACTCCAGACACAGCCCCAACACTGACCTGGGAAACCAAAGCACAATGCCAGTGACAACCCTGGTCTAGTTCGATCCAAACCACACTCTTGCCCAGGCAGCCCGGGCCAGCCCTGAAACCAATAGTGTCCCCACCCCTGACCACACCTGTCCAAGTCAGCCCTATCTGGTGATCTCCACCACAACTCCAGCTCCTTCTCGGGCTAGCTAAGCCCCAACTCCAATCCTTTAGAGATCTGGGACTCTCTAGCCTTTGAGTCCATCCCATCCTCAAACCCTGTGCACAGTTAACAATTAACACAGGCCAGACTTATTGGCTGACTTCAGCCAGTCTGATCCTGATCAACCCCACCTGGCCTCAAGCACTGTGACTGCAGCTCATTGACCTAGCCCAGCCCCCCTCATTCCTGTCCTTCCTTAGATCATCAACTCCTGACCTACACCAGGGAAGCTCCCAGCCAGAGCCCTGGATAAATGACAAGCAACCAGTTACTAAGAGCAGGGTGGGCAGCTACATGGCCCTCATCTAAACACCCAGCAACAGGGGAACCCCCAGGGTCAGAGCAGAGAAAGAAAGCTGAGTTGGCACCACTCACAAGAGCCAACACAGAGCCCAGCGTCCTGCCAAAGGTGAAAGAAAGCCACCCACACGGTAGCAGAGACTGAAGCCAGACCCACTCCCCATCTCCTTCACCAGTCTGCACTGAGTTAATGGTTGTTATTGCTGTTGTTAGGGGCCATCAGGTCTGCCACAGCCCATAGAGACCCTGTGAACAGCAGATCTGTACCCTGCTCTGTCGTGTGCCACTTTCATCATCTCTGAGTCCACTGTTACGGTCATTTTGTCAATCTTGTGGAGGATCTTCCTATCTTTCAACAGCAGGGTGTATTAGCAGTCTAAGAGGAGCAGTGTTGGTTCAATACTAGAATTCTGAGTCTTCCATGCAGGATATCGGAGTTCAAAATTCCCAGCCAAAACACCTCATGCACAACCACCACCTATTTATCAATGGAAGAGGTTTGAGTATTGCTGTTATTGTTACTGTTGTTGTTGTTGTTGTTGTGTGCCATCAAGTCACCTGCACTTCATATGCAGTTCAAATCCACCAGCTGCTCCACAGGAAATTGTTGGGCAGCCTCCTCTCATGCAATTTACTGCTTCTGGAAACTTGCTGGAGGGTCAGCTATGAGTCGATTCTGACTACAACATTATGCCATTTCAATAAGATAAAGTAAGAAGAAAGGCCTGGGAGTCTACTTCTGAAAACCAGCCCATGAAAACCCTTTGGATCCCAGCTATCTGATCTACAACCTACCATGGGGTAGAGGACAACCATGAGTTGAGGGCTAACTCAATGGCAGCTAAGAACAAGGGGAAGGTCCAGTGTAAATTGGAGGCCACTTAGAGGCAAAGGACCACACGGAGAACTGGGCTGGGTGGAGGTACTGTAGATGAAGAGTACAGAGTTCACGGGCAGTGCAGAAGACTGTATCATACAAAGATGCAGCGCAAACTACAGGGACAGAGGGCTATACACGAAACCTGCACAGTGGGAAGAGCTGTGCTTTGTAAAGGTTACCATGAAGAGAGGAGGCTGTATCGTGTCGTGTGTAGCGTGTCAAGGGTGCACGTGTCCACTGCAGTGCAGCAGCCCCTCACTGAATAGGCTTATGGAGTGCAGGCAAGGAGAGCACACACTGTAGACACACCTCAGGCAGACATCTGGCACAGCACAGCAGGAGTGGTCAGTGCTGTGCCGCAGCCCAGAGGCACCGCGCACCAGTGCAACGCAGTGTATTTAGTGGTGTGCACTGTCCTCCATGCTATGCGATAGGCGTATGGAGGAAAGGCTTGGTGATTCAGTTCAAGCCTGTCAGCTCTTTCTCCACTCCTGACACAAGGTCAGGTTCGTATCAGGCATTCCTAAAGTCTCACTGAAAGACTGTGCCCAGTGCCGGATTGCAGATACAGGAAAGCAAGGATCAGTGTGGTGCAGAAACACAGGTGTGGAAACCCAAAACTCAAGGCAGTGCCAAAATGCGATACAGACACCCAGAGCACTGGGAGTGAGTGGTACGAAATGGAGTGTCCAGGGTGGTAAAATGGTCCTGAAATCCAGCATAATGCATACAATACAGTAGGACCCAGGTAAATGGCAGCACAGGTGTGCTGTAGAGGCAGTGGGAGCAATCCAGGGTAGGGAGCAGGTAAAGTGCTGGGGTACAGGTTAGGTCCTCATAATCGCAGTCCAGTCCTGGAACCCACCAGGGTAGCCCTAAACTGCAGTGTAGAGAGAAAGTTCCTGAGCAGTGGGTGGCATGGAGCAGAGGTGCACTGCAGCAAAGGCAGCAGCACACTGCAGCAAGGATTCTCAATGCAGAGATGTTCAACAGGCGCTGTCAGCAGAAACCTGGAAGGACACAAGCCAATGCCCCAGCAGTAATACAGCAAAAGGCTGGAATGCCACAGGAGGCAGAGGTGCACAGCAGTGGGGCAGGGCAGATCCTGGGAAGGTCCAGATCTAGTGTAGTGCAGTGCAAGGAAGCATGGGAGGGGAAGTGCCATGCAAGGTCCAGGTGCACTGTGCTGGTGCATTGCAAAGGGGGAATGCGAGGGGCTGTGTCACACGCTCAATGCAGTGCAGAGGCCACTGCACTAACGTAGTGCAGTGCACAGAAGCCAGGTAATGCAATGAGGAAACATTGTGATGGAATGCCATCTGTTGGTGCAGTGCAGTGATGCAGTTTGAGGAGCTAGGTCCCAAACTCAAGAGTCCACAAGTCTAATAGAATGTAGACTGCCCAGCAAAGTAATCAGTGTGGAACAGAATGCTTCATCAAGCAAATATTCACAATGGCCGTAGAAAGAAGTACGTAGTCCTGGGCAATAATAATTCAGCATGTGGAACTGTCCAGAAACCCAGGAGAGGTCGCCTTCCCACTGCAACACTGCCTTCCAATAGCCTAATTCGGCAGAGGAGAGACCTGCAAAGATAAATGGCAGTGCAACTGTGCGATGGAGGGAGGTGCAATTGGACAGTGCAGAGACGGAGTGTGTAGAAACTCCAGTGAGTCCACACACACCATGTGATGAAGAATTCTGACGCAGTCATCAGGGTACAGCTGAGATGTAGTGCAAAGCAAGCATATGATGCAGCGGCCCCATTGTGGGATGCTGGATCCAGCGACGTCAGATAGCTCATATCCAGGGCACTACAAATGCTTTTGGAAGGACTGCAAATGCTGGTGATGCACTGGAAGGAAGTGGCGCCCAGACCACCAAAAAAGTCTGTGCCTTCGGCTTGGCCAGGCCGGGCTGGCTCGATGGGTTGGAACCTGAGGCCTTGTCTGCTTCTGGCATCCCACCATCCTGCCCCTCACACTCAACATCTTCCACCCCAGTGACTCTGCAAGGGCACAGCAGGAAGTCACTGCCACCCTGGGGACAGGCAGCCCAGAACTGAACACATTGTCCAGGTATTTATATCTGAGCAGGGCCCTAGCTCGCTGGCAGGCAAATAATGCATTGGGATTCTGCTGAAAAGCTTTTGGACAATTAAAGCACATCCCCTGGCCCCCAGCCCAGGCCAGGTCAGCACAGGGCAGGACAGTGGAGTCAGAGAGGATGACCTACTGGATCAGGCACAGGGTGAGAGGGGAGGGGGGTCAACAAGGGAGACAGTTGATGAGGGCAGCCAGATCCAACCAATACGGCCAGTCACCCCAAGTCTCTCACCAACGCTCCTAACCCAGACTTCATCAGAGGCTACGAACAGTTATCAAATCACACCAAATGCATGTACATGTCCACCTCCCATGAAAACTCAAAACCAAACTGTTAACATCAAGTCAAAAGAACTGCCCCAGAGGCTTTGCAAGGCTGTAACTTGTTATGGAAGCCAACTGCCACATCTTTCTCTCACAGAGCCGCTGATGAGTTCAGACCACATACCTTTCAGTTAGCAGATATTAACTAATCACTGTGTCACCAGGGTTCCCTAAAATGTACAATAATGGTTAATACCCACACAGTACTTAGTGTGTTCTAAACTACATATGCAAATATGTAAAATATCGATCCATGGCCACCACCTAAAGCAAGTTCTATTATTCTCCCCATTTCACAGAGGAGAAAACGGAGGCTCAGAGCAGTTAAGTAATTTGCCCAAAGCTTTGTATGACTGGCAAGTGGGGAAGCCAGGATTAGAACCCACGTAGTCTGGCTCCTGAGTCCATGCCCTTAACCATAACAATTTAGATACAAAGTTATACTTACACACTTGCACAACTGCAGTAGTGTGCAGATACACGCATGTGTGCACATATTCTGAGTGGTGTATTTTCCATTGTCTCAACCGAGACCCACTTAGCCTATCCAAATAGGTTTCTAACACCACTCAATTGTCCCACATCCCTTGTTCTCTCCAGCCCCATCTGTCCTCAACCTCCAGTTGTTCCCCTATGCCAGCTGTCTCCTCATCCCCTAGCTGTCGCTCAAGATGCCAGTTGTCCACAATCCACAGCTGTTACTTCATCCTGCACTGCCCCCACCTCACTGACCTCCAGATAGATACTTCCATTCTCCAGCTACATCTCCATCCTCAGTTGTCTCCCACACCCCTGGTAGCCTCCATGCCCCTGCTGTCACCTTATGTGACCTTGCCTAACAAATACCGCCATCACATTTCTTCCCACTTTCCGCATTGCTCCCCTAGCTTCTGTCCTCAAACTCCAAAACTTCAGGCAGTCCCCATAAAGCTCTGCTCTCCTCTCCCCTTCTGATTTATAACTGTGTCTGGGAGTTCTGCACCCTGGGAATCTTCTAAGAACTCTAGGGTCATCTAGTAACAGTTTCCTCTGAGTTGTCCAGCTCAGGGGTCCTCCCCCATTCATCCTACAAGCAATGGCAGCTCCCACCCAAACCCTGCTGAAGAGTCAAAGTGCCCACAGCTACCCTCAGCTCCATCCCTCCAACTTTTTCCTGTTTCCAGGTTTCACGCCAAGACCAACACTTACTGAACACCAACCAGATGCAAGATCCCAGAGGCACAAAAACAACCAAGACCTAGTCCAACCCTCAGGAAGCCCTTGGCATGCAAATAAGCTCAATGATGCATGTTTATTATGGGAGAAAACTGACCAATCACGCCCAGAGGGCACTGGACTCCTCTGGGGGCTTGGCAAGTAAGCAGACTTCACAATTGAGAGGGAGATGGGGAGCTCTCAGCTTGGGGCTCAGTGTGTACAAGAGTTCAGAGGGAGGAAAGGATGTAACAGGTTCTGGAATTAGAAAGTCATCTTGTGACTCCAGATCACGAAGTGAGTGAAGGAGAGTGGAGTCCAGGCTTTTACATAAGGCTGTTGTAGAAAGCTAGGGCTGATCTGCGCAGGAACTCAACTGCAATCTCAAGGTTTAGGTTGTATCCCGTGGATGCAGGGGCATTTCAGCTGAGTACAAGAAAGAAAGTCCATTCTGTACACTTCACAGTGGTAGGATTGGAAAGCAAAAGGCTGATAGCAGAATGGAGAACAAAGAGGGAGCTGCTACCCTAGTCCAGGCAGCTGGAAGAGCACTGCTATGGTTTGTTATGTCCTGTTGAGTCAACACTGCAATAATCTAGGCAATAATGGAGCTGAGGAGACCAGGACATGAATTCAACAAAACATCCCTGGTGAATGATAGCCCATCCAAATCAGTACCAGTTCCTACAGTGGCCAAGTCTCAACAAAGACGCTGCAAGTCTCAACCTCTGGACAAGCACTGGCAACAGACCATTCGATGATGATAGAAATCCTCTCCACTGTCCCGTCCAACAGGGCAGCCACTGGACACAAGAGATTTTTGAAGACTTCAAACCTGGCTAGTGCAATTGAGGAACTGAATTTTTATTTATATTTAGAATTAAATAGCCACACGAGGCTAAATGTCCATTAGATTATGGAATGCTGGTATACAACATTTCCATCATTGTAAAAAATTCTATGGGGTAATACAACTCTACACTGATTAGTCTTTTCTCTATGCTCCTAATCATGGAGGAAAAGGAACATCTAGGGCCTCCTCCAGAGGCCTGGGGCTTTGAGGTCTGAAGGTAGATCAGATAGCAATACCAGGGAGAAGGGTGGCAGAGGCTGACCTGGCACAGTCCAGCTTCCTGGTTCATAACTGGGCACAGTCACCAGAACACTGTACATGTATAATTTGCTCCTAATTGCACAAACAACCCCAAAAGATACGAGGGTCATAAATTAAATATGTCCCAAAATCTGTGTCTTCAATCATGTTGTCAAAATAACTGGACCATGATTCTCAGAGGTTTGGAAGTGTGTAATGACGTAGCCGCCTTCCCGTAATATAATCTGATGGGATCACCAACCACTTGCAAAGGGATTAGAGTGGGATGCAACCACCTTCCTCAGTCACAGTCCTGAAGCAATGTATAGGGAGCTTCCCTGGGGTGTGGCCTGCACCACCTTTTCTCATTTTTAAAATCATCAAAACTGTTTTCAATTGTGATTTAAGGTAAAGTTTACAAAGCGTTCAACCATTCATATGCATTTTCTTTTGCAACATTTATTATAACACCCATAATGTAATTACATTTTCCCACTTTCTCCAAGTAATTCTCAATTCTATTAATCCTTCTATCCTGCCTCTTCCTGATTTTAGGGCTTCACTCTTTGGTAAATGCTGCTCTTTTGACTTATATAGTTTTTTCTTAGTCTAAGGTGTGAGTGCCTCACTCTGTGGTTGTTTACCTTCTAGGCCTATTGTTTGAATGAAAGTTGAGCTCCTAGGATGACTGACAATCATAATCTCAGGGTTTCCACCAGTCTCTATCAGACCAGTAAGTCTGGCATTTTTTACGCCTCTTAGTTGTTTTTTTTTTTCTATAATTATATTTTATTAATTTTCATAAACATTTACAGAGATTTTGGGCTTCCACTCATTCATTGTTGCACTATTCTCTCTACCCTCCTCCCAGTTTGTTCTTGTCCAAATGCCACAGTGCTTGTCAAAGCCAGTTCTGATTAATCTTCTTTGTCAGTGTATCCTTTGCCATTCCCTATCACTCCTCCCTGAGAGAGACTTCACCCTGAGTCATAAGGAAAAGGGGACGGCGTATTCTCTTAGCTACTTCCTGCTGAAAAGGGACGCTGTGGGTTTCAGGGTGAAGATCTTCTCTCACTACTCTAAAGGGCCCCTTTGGCAGTAGGAAACACATAGACTATTATGGAGATTGATTTTGGAATTCAGATGCACTCTTATTGATTGTGCTTGGCTGTACATGTACATATCCTTCAAGATGTATCATGGGGGTGTTTGTTCCACCTTTACTCTTAAAAGAGACTAAAGAAGAATAAGCAAGCAGAGAAAGACAGACATCGGTATCACTAAGAAAGAAGAGCCAGGAGTAGACTGCATCCTTTGGATCCAGGGTTCTGTACTGGGAACCTGCTAGACAGAGAGGAAGACACGTGGAGATCTCTCCAAAAAACACCAGATCCAAAGATGTTGGAAAGAGACAAGGACCTTCCCTAAAAGTCGGCACAGAAACCTTCCCCCTATAGTTCTGGCACCCTGTATTTGGACCTCTAGCCTCTGAAACAGGGGACCTCTGGTGGTGTAGCCCATAGGAAGTTGTGTTGCTACCTCAAAGGTGGCCTTCTCTGGCAGTTCAAATCCACCAAAGATTCCATGGGAAAAAGATGGACAATCTCCTCCCATGCAATTTACAGGCACCCTAAAACCCACTACAGGGTCAGTTATGAGTCCATTCTGACTCAGTGGCAGTGAGAAAGTTGAGCCTTTTAAACTGTGAATGAACACATTTCTGTTAAAGCAATCCATTGTGATATTTCTAACTAGATACCAGATGACCTCAAAATCTAAATATACAACCAGATACGGCAACACCAAGACTCACAAACACACGGATACTCCCTGTGCAAAACATGAGCATCTTATTCCTGGATTCATGGAACGAATCCCACCCTCAGATACTCCAACACTGGACAGCCCATAGCTAGGCACAACAATGAGACACTCACACTTGAATGCCATCCACGAGCCTCAGGACTCAGAGACATGGGGGTAAAGTCAGAATTTCTGGGATATCCTTATGTTTGAACACCTTGAAACTGAGATGCTGCTTACTCAAGCAGTTCTACATCCAAACCTCAGGAAAGCAAACACCTAGATAACCTAAACTCAGGCTTTCCAATCATTAAGCCAGCTGGTCCCCTCTCAACTGAAACTCAGATTTCAGCACATCTGGGTAGCCAAACCAGATGGGTTGAATACCTAGCAGGTCATATATGTGCAATCGTTATTATAAATATCATTATATGCACATGTTTGTGCAATCATTAACATGCACATGCACACACACACATCCCCCTCTACTCTACCAACATACCAAAAATATACTTGAACACACTGACAGGTGCTGGGCAAACCCTGCTAGCCAGCTCCACAGGTTCTCTCTCTTTCTGTTTCATAAGCAGCCAGGACAGGGATAGGACTCCACCTGCCCACACCAAGATCTGAGACTGAAGATGAGGGAGGTTTTAGAAGAAGTCTCCCTCCCCCACTTTGGAAGCAGAGCCCTCCATCCCTCCAGCTTCCAGAGGACCAGACTGACAGTTGGGGACTGACGCTGTCTTACCAACTGCCAAGCCTCCAGCACAAAAGGCTGGGGTTGGGGGTTGGATGGGCCCAGCCACCTGCTCAGGGAGGAGCAAGAGGGCAATGGGAGACTGCACTCCGAGCCTTGGGGGAGGAGCTGGCAGGCCAGCTCCGCCCCCCCGCCCCGTTTCCTTCTCTCTCTACCAGGGACTTCACCCCCTAACTCACAGCTCCTAGGCGAAACTCCCTTCATGGCCTTTTCACAACACAACATCATCCCCCTGCAGAATTTTCCAGATTCCTGGAGAGAAAACCTATTTCTTTAATCTCTATCTCCAATGGAGTCAGTGCGCCCCCATCTGGCAACTTTAGCTATCAAATTTGACCCATTCAACTCCAGTAATTGTTTTAAACCAAATCTTTTTACTCGGGGTGGCACAGGACCCGCGTCTCATTCTGTTGTACTTATGCCACTGTAAGTCGGACCAACTCAATGGCACCTAATAATAACATAGTTATTCAACACAGTGCAATTGTGCAAGCCAGGTCTTGTGAGGATTCAGAAAACAGACTATCCCTCTCCTCATGGAACTCACAGCCTGGCAATTACAACTGTAATTACAAATGACTACAGTGATATGTAAAAATAAGATCAACAGCGCCTCAAAAAAAAAAAGAAATTCCAGTGTAGGGAATAACAAGGTAGGCTTCAAGGAGGATGTGATGTCTAAAACCTGAATGAGTTCACCAGGGAAAGAGGCAGAGTTAGAGTTCTGAAAGGAGAAGGACACAGCTCGTGCAGAGCCTCAGAGGAGATTCGTGGGTAATGGGCACTTAGGGGCTGTTGGAAGTGCGTTGCCTTGGTGTAAAAGTAAGGGGAGGACTGAAGTTGGACTGGCAGGCAGGGGCTGGGGCAGGTTCCTTGGCCATGGACTTGGCCCTGAAAGCAATGGGAATTCTTTAAAGGTCTTCAAACATTTTAACCCTGCATTTTAGGATGACCTCTACCAGGCAGAGAGAGAAGAAACTGGGGATTTCCTATAGATGAGAAGTGGCTAGGGATGTAGAGAAGGGAGATGGATGAGAGAGGTCCTGAGATAGGTATAAATATAAGATGTAACTGAATACAGGAATGGCACCTCAGAGGGAAGGAGCTAGAAGGAGGAAGAGAGCAGATGCTTCCTACAACTCTAGCTCTTAAAGCCCAGGTCATCCAACAAGCCCAGCTCAACAGAAAAGACGACAGAAGGATGGCTGTGTGACTTGAGCAAGTGAGGTGCCCATCTGGATTTTTCCTGACTGAGGGAGCTGGACAGGATGCTGGTCAGAAACTCAATACCCCTTCCAATACCTGTTCCCCAAGGCTGCTTCCTCTAGTGCCTGCTGGATCCCCTCCCACAGTCCCAGGGAGAAGGGAGGGCGGTCCAGACACGCCATTATTGCTCAACCCAAAGCCACTGGGCAGCCTCTCCCTCATTCCTGCTGTCCACAACTGTAGCCACCAAAGGACAAAGTGAGCTAGAACACAACAAATAAAGTTCTGCCAGGTTTACACGCTTGACAGACATCACAGCCTGCCCATGTCCTGTAGGTATCCAGGAGTTGGGCTGCTTACTCAGACTAAGGTAGAGAGCTCTGGTGGCCTAGTGGTAAGAAGCTGCTTCAGCAATCCAGAAGGCACAAGGTTCAAATTCACTCTCCTCCCATGCAATTAACTGCCTCTGAAAACACCCCAGAGGGGAGGGAGGGTCAACTATGGGTCAACAACAGGGTAGGGGTAACCCTTCCCTTCTACTAAAGGCTCTAAATTACACTCTAATACTAATCTGTAAGTGTACCAGAAGCATTCCCCACCGCACAGCAAGCTGCAGATGGGGAAACAGACTTAGAAGCAACATAGCTTCATCCCAGATCACACGGCAAGTTGCAGAGGCAGAATCCGAGCCCAGGTCTGTAAGATCACAGCCTTTAAGACTCTGTTGTTGTTAGATGCCATCTAGCTGACTATGACTCATAGCGGCCCCATAAATGACAGAAAGATCTGAACCTAGCCCTGTCCCGTGCCACCCTCATTATCTCTGATATATTTGAGACCATTCTTACAGTCACTGTGTCAATCCATCTAATTGAGGATTACCTCTCTTTCATTGTAGCTGCTCTTATACCCCTCCTGTGTTCCTTTACAATAATAATTAATACACCATTACTACCAACGCCTAGATATAGGAGAAAACTGAGGTCTTGGGGTCTGAGTACCAAAACCCAGTTCTTGACAGTTAACAAATTCTTTGTGGCCGGAGTTCAGGATTTGACAAAGTTCGCCAAGTAAAGGATGGGTTGAGGGAGCACAGCGTCCCCACCGGGTTTGATCCGGGGTGGGGGAGGGGACAAAGTTGCTGCAGTGGAAAGGTAGATGGAGGGGGTTCACTTTGTTATCTCCCCGCTAAACCGATGCCCTGAGCGCAGAGTCAGTCGCAAGGGCAATCCTGGGTGCCCGATTCCGAGGTTTGTCCTCGTGGGGTGGGGGGTCGAAGGAAGAGGCGGGGAGCTGGCGGGCGGGAGGAGTCTCTCCACAGCGGAGGCAGCTACGGCACGCGGCTTGGCTCGGAAGTCGGATCCGGGGGTCTTGGGCTAGAGCCGCCCAGCGGGAAAGGGAGTGCTGCGCCCCCAAAGGGGATGGACCGCCATCTCTGCCCCAGGGGAGGGGCTGAGCTCCACTCGACCCCAGAGGCAAGGATCCTGGAGCTCCGACCCTGTAGGGGTTTTCTCAGAGGATGAGGCTAGACACACACACAAACACACACCCAGAGCACGCTCCGATGGGCACACGACTGCACTCACGGTCCGGATACGCACGTTCACATGGGCGATCTCACATACACGTACACATACACACTCGACAAGACACTAGACTTCCAAACACAGCCACGGACAGCGCGATCGCGGCAGACAGCCGCGTGATACACCCACTCACGCGCTCTCACACACACCCATACACACACACGCATACACACACGGCGGTCCCGACCGCGCGAGGCCGCACAAAGTTAGAATCGACCCAGGAAGTGTCCCCGGAGACCCTACGGCCCCCGAGAAGAGACCCGAGCCCTCCAGCGCCCCGACGTCGCAGCCCCGCCTGGGCACAGCCCCC
>NW_006399902.1:686861-696412 GCF_000299155.1 Elephantulus edwardii | reverse complement strand
CCCGCGCCCGCCCCCGCTGGGGCCCCGGCCAGGCCCTCCCCGCGCAGCCCCGGCACCGCTCCGATCCGCCGCCCGCCAGCACCGCTCAGAACTTGGGAAACAACAAAACAGCCGGGCATGTCGGAGTCGGCGGCCCGGCCTGGCCCGTGTCTCTCTACAGCCTGAGGCCCCGCCCGAGGGGGGGCGCTGCGGAGACAACTCGGTCTGGCACGAGCGTAGACACACACACACTTACACACATTGCCACCGTCCCATCGGGCGGCTCCAGGCACCCCGCGCACACGCACACACTCCCAACATTCCTGGACACGCAGCCGGTACACACTAACACACTCACATCTGCTCCAGACATGCTCCTACACACACATTCCCCGCACATTTGGCATTCACTGGGACCCACACAGCTCCCCAGCGGCGCACATCACACACCCAGACACTCCCACACGTACACATCGTGCACACAGGACACGGACACACGTTCCGGACCCGTTCCCACACCTTCACACACGTACACACATCCCCCAAGCACACACACCACACACACATCCCCCGGATCCACATTCGGGCAATGCTGTTGCCACACACACAACACATTTTCAGACACAACAAACA
Organism: Elephantulus edwardii; assembly: GCF_000299155.1. Lineage (NCBI taxonomy): Eukaryota > Metazoa > Chordata > Mammalia > Macroscelidea > Macroscelididae > Elephantulus > Elephantulus edwardii. The sequence continues at coordinate 695,800 of NW_006399902.1, read as the reverse complement.
GCACTCCCAGCTATGGTGACAGAACAGCAAATAAATGTAACAGATTTGCAGATAGCTGTAACTCCAATTACACAACGAAACTCAGATGCACACATAACAGACACACAACCCATTGGGTTGCACAAACAGAACACGCTGGAAGGCACACACAAGACATTCAGCGCACACCCGCTGCTTCGATGCACACATTCATGAGAACATACTCAAAGCCACACAACACACACAGCACCTTTTCTTGCACAAATAACTCACAGACATACAACATTCGCACACACACACAACACCCTGAACACACGATCGCACATCCAACACTCAGACACATTTAAGGAGCACACTAGGAACGCCCAGTCACCCAACACTCACTTTCTTCCAAGCTACGCCACGGCCCGGAGGGCTTGGTGGGGCAAGCTGGGTCCGACCGCCGCGCACTTACCTGCCGGAGTCTCGGTCTCAGGCGCGCAGAGCTGGAAGGTGAGCGCCAGGACAAGTGCCTGGGCGCCAGCCATCGTGCGCCGCCACCGCCTGCCTCGGGGCCCAGCGTAGAAGGCGCCACCACCGGAGCCCGAGCCGAGCCCGAGGCGAGCCAGAGCGGAGCGGAGCGGCGCGGAGCGGGACTGGCGCCGAGTACAGAGCGGGAGCCCGAGCGAGCGGGGCGCTGACGTCAGGCCGGAGCGAGCGTTCCACGGTCTCATAGCGCCCCCTGCCGGCTGCATGGAGCACTTTTTGCCCCGTCCAGCCGTCCGTGGGTTCGGGCGCGCCCTTCCCCCCACTTCGGCAAACCTCCCCGTCGCCCCACACACACACACCTGGATGTCTAGCATCTGGGCCTAGAAGCGCACCTGGGTCTGCACCAACTGAGCACTGTTACTCTAGGATCAGCGCTTTCTCTCCGCATTCACTTCTGCTTAACACTCTGCTCCATACGATACGTCAATCTCCTCTACCTCTTCCGGACGCGCATTCATACACATCCCTTCCAGGGCCTGCCACTCGGTTTCCGTGTACGTTGGATCCTTGTAAATGTTATAAAGTTACGATTATGAAGTTATTTTCTGTCTTGCTGTCGACTCTCCACCATCTACTCACTCCCCTGAATCAAGTTCAACTCACAGCGAGCCTCTACCAGGCTTCTGAGACTCTTAACAGGAGAATGCCCATTGATCCTGAGATTGCTTCATCTTTCTCCAGCCAAAGAGTTCAAATTGGCAACGTTTTCTGTTAGTAGGCCAGCGCTTTACCTACTATGCTACTAGGGTTCCTTAATGCTTTTCTTCAAAACAAAACAAAATCTCGTCACTGCGTCGGAACCAACTTATAGCTGACCCTCCAGCAAGTTTCCAACACTGTAAATCACAATGGAGACAGCCCATCTTTGTTGCTCAGAGCTGGTGGACTGGAACAGTCGCAGAGGTACAATTTTGGGGTTCATGGTGTAACTCCCTATAGACTATAACGCCAGAGCTTCCCATTTTCCTATTAGCCATATAAATACCATTATCCCAGTTACATAGTTGAGAAAATTGAGAAAGAGGAAAATACTTTCCCAAGGCCATTTAATCGTATAGAAATTTTTATCAGAGCCAACTGGCTAGCGGTGAATCAGAGCTGCGACCTGGCTCCCTTCTGGAATCACACATTCAATAGATTCTCACTAGCTACTGGTCTGTCCTGAAGAAAGTAAAACCGAATTGCTCCTTGGAAGCAAGGATTGTGAGACTCGGTCTCACATACCTTGGGCATGCTGTCAGGAGGGGCCAGTCCTTGGAGAAGGACATTATGAAGGGTAAAGGTCAGTGCAAGAGAGGAAGGCCTGGGATGAGATGGATTGACCCAGTGACTGTGACAAGGTGGGCAGGTATGTTGAGATGATGAGCTAGGCGCAAGATAGGACAAGATTCAGAGCTATTGTTCGTAAGGTCACTTTGAGTCATAACCAACTCAATGGCACATGACTGATTCTTTGGGAGCTCTGGTGACAATGCCTGAAGGATGCTTCCCTGCTAACATAAAGGCCACACCTCTCTGGTGGTTGGACTCTACCAGTGGGGGGAAAGATGGACAATTTCTTCATGTGTAATTTGCAGTCTCAGAAAACCCACCAGAGGGTCAGCTATGACTCGATTCTGATGGAAGCAATGAGTTAAGTTGAGTGAGTCATTTAATCAACAGTTACTATGAGACAAAGTTGCTATATAGGCACAAACACTTAGAAATAAAAATCAATGACCAAGAAGACTGTTAGGTTTAAATAGACCGTTTACTACATGGCATGCATATTACTTGTCCTGCTTCTAGAATGGCAAGGTCATGGTCTTGTGTAATTTGTGCCTTGTATCTAGCATACGGAAGCAGGAGTGACATCCACTTCCTAAACAGCATGATTCTGGAAACTGTATGAACTTAGAGAAATGACAATAGTTATAGAAAGGCTTCAAGTCTTTTGTCCACAGGGTCACTATGAGTCGTGCTTGACTTAATGACAATCAACAACGGAAGAACAACCTAGCATATAGTTGGTGCTCAGTGAATGTTGAATTAATAGATAAATTAATGAATGACTATATGCATGACTCTTACCCCTATTAAGCTTACATTTTAAAGGAGACCAACAACAAGCAAACAAGTAAATACTTAAATACAACCTGAGATATGCACCCTGGAGGAAATCAATGGAAACTGACATGAAAAAGAGTATGATGGGCATCACTTATCATAAGAGCCAAAATATGAAAACAAATCAAGTGCTCATCAACAAATTAATGGTTAAACAAAATACGGTATATACATACAATGGAATATTACTCAGTCATAAAGAGAAATGTCTTGATGCCTGCTGATACATGGATGAAAACATACTGAGTGAAGTCAGTCCACAGCAAAGGAACAAATATTGATATTGCTAAATGAAATAAGCAAATAAATAAAAATAAAATATTTTTAGCAATTTCCAGGGATGAAGGGGAAAGAAGACCATGTTAGGGGGAAATGGTGAAAAAGAATAGTGAGAATGATTGCCCCACATATAAAATGTAATAAATGTCACAGAGTTACACATGTAGAAAGTGTTAAATTGCCAAATGTTTTATTGTATTCATTTTCATTACCATTAACAATAACAGTAATATGGTAGTGATCTACTTTAAATTAGATGGTCTGAGAGGGCTGGCTTGACGAGGTGACATGTTAACATTCAAGATAAGACCTGAAGTATAACAACCACAAGTAAACAAACCTTGTAAAATCACAAGTCATTGAGGAACACTTTGCTTCCAGAGGATAGGTCCATGCAAGCAGGAGAAAGGGGTGGTGTGAGCAAGAGGAGAAAAACTGCAAGGAGCTGAGGTGGCTAGAGCCAAGTGGCGAGGACAGAGAAGTCAGGAGCAGCTGAAGAGGTCTGCAGGACCAGCAGGTCACACAAGGAAATGTAAGCAAGGAGGGGGCTTTGGATTCAAATTTAAGAGCAACAAGTGAGGAGGAGTGAAGCACTGAAGTCTTTCATGCACCAGCATGGAGAAACAAGCAGAAGGACCCTTGCACAGGTGCCACATTTATCCTCCAAATCAGAGCCCGTTAGGATTAACTGTTTGGTGGACAGTGACATTGAACAGATCCTAAAGTTTGAACGTGTATCCAGGCCTGGCTTGTGCCTTGGCTGTACTTCCTAAGGGTAGAGCCAAGCTGGCTCCACACTGAGGTTGGCACACCCACACTGCCCTGGGCCAGGAGAAGGCAGAACTGAGGACTCCAGGCTTCTGGTTTCTCTTGTGAGCACTGACATACTCTAGGCTGAGCCAGGAAAGGAGCCAAAAGAGATGGAGTAGGCATGAACCAGAGGCAGAGAATCAGAGTGGAAACATCTGTAACAGGAGCAAATGCACTGTGGGGATAGCTGAGTCATAGCTCTGTTAGCTCTTTAAAGGGCAACTGTCCCCATCAATAACATCCACAGTATCAAACAAATAGCTACAAGGTCAGACATAGCTCTCTGTGCTCCTGCACCTATTACTACTAATCACTGGGTCTGTGTTCATTGAAAATTCCCTCACAGACTTAACTTGTGGTTTTATTAAGGAAACAGGTTGGCCACTGGGCACTGCAAGGATATCACACAGTCAAAGTTCAAGTTTTAGTAAATAGCAGTCCCACTACAGGTTAACAGAAAGATACAATTAATTCCTCAGTTTGTTCAGGCAGCTTCTCAGTCAACTAGTTCAAGTCCAAGTTCAGGCCAGCAACACAAATGCAAATCTCTGGTTTCCTCAGTCATTCTTTCATAGCAGTAGTAACAAGTCAGTTCTTCTTTCAATTGTCCAGCAAGCAAAACCTTTAACTCTGACCCTATATGCTGGGCTCTGCCCCACCACAGTCTCTCCACAGTCTGACCAGTTTTCCTTCCTTTGTTGGCCCCACAGCTGTTGATGATGTAGAAGACACTGAACAAAATGAACTTTCTGTCTGCAGCTGAGGCAGCTAAAGATCATAAACCCAGAGTGGGGTAAGGCAATAGCTAGAAAAGACATTTTCAAAAATTCTAACATTAAGAAAATCACAGAGAGAAGCAAGAACAATGAAAAGTGATGAGAGAACTCTCTGGGCAGCACAGCCACTAGCTGAAAGGTTGGTACCACAGTGCCTCAGGAGACAGGGTTGGCAAGATGCTTCCAATGGTCACAACTTTGAAAACCCGATGAAACATTTTTAATGGGCACTCATGGGGTCACCATAAGTTAAAATTGAACCAAAGACTACCTACCAACAGCAACAACAATGTATTTTACTAAGCCAAATAATTCAGAAAATGGATAGAGTAGGAGGTGAAACAGAGAGTCACCAGAGCAAAGAAGAAAGACAAAGAAAGTTGCCCACATGAAAAGACTTCAAAAGAAACTGGCTGACTGGGAGAAGAGACAGCCAAGGATATTGCTTGCAGACCTCTCTCATGGAAGTCTCATGTCAGAAGTTTGCCACAAATCTGAGGTGTGAAGCCAAGACCCAGAGAGCATATGGCAGTTGGCCAAGGTCATACAGCCAGTAAATGATGGATCCAGAACTCAAACAGAGATTTGACTGATTTCAAAGCCTTCTGCTGTTTTTCGCAGAAGAAACCAAGAGATTATACAGAGAGGGAAAGAGCAGAAACAACAGATGGACAGAAGAAAAGACAGAACACCACTTTACATTGACCTTTGTATCATTTTTTAAGAGAAAAAGGGAAGAGGTCTTAACCCATACTTACCAGACTAAGTCTCAGGAATAGGAGATAACATCACAGGCAGTGCCAGGTCACAGGAAATTCAATTACCTGCAGCTCATTGAACATTTATGACACCTGTTCTTGCCAGGCCCCATATTGGGTGCTGGTGTCATGGAGACGAACCAAACATGGTCCCACTGTTGCCCAGAGGGGAAGGTAGGCACATAAATAACTAAGAGACAGTGTCCTAAAACCCATGAAACCAATCCTGATAGTACCAAGAAAGCACAAAAGCAGCAGGGGTTGATTCCACGTAGTAGGTTAAGAAGTAACAAGCAAGTTAGCAAGGCTCTTCAGGCAAAAGGAGCAGCCTGAATAAAGACACAAGGCAAGCAAGTAATGGGTAAGGTGGGCATCAGGTATGGTTGGATCATGATCTCATGGCAAGAAATAAAGTTAGAAAGATAGGATGGGAGTCAGTGTGAAAACTCTTAAATGCAAGATTAAGACAATTGTACTTGAGTTCTGGAACAGTGGTTCTCAAATTGTGTCTCTGAGAGAACCCATGTGTACTTTATGCAGTTGTAAACACAAAAATACTGCTATTGAATTGGGACCAATTCATAGCTGACCTTCCTGCAAGTTTTTAGAGGCTGTAAATCACAAAGGAGATTGCCCATCTTTGTCCTGAGAAGCTGCTGGTAGATTCAAACTGCCAGAGAGGCGCTACCTTTGGTTTGTTGTTATTGAGAATCGTCGAGTCAGAACAACCCATAGCTGACCCTTCAGTGGGTTTTCAGAGGCAGTAAGTAACACAAGAGGGAAATGCCCGTCCTTCTCCCACAGAGCAGCTGGTGGATTCAAACAATGTGCCTTTGGGATTGCAGCTCAGTTTAGCAATACAATCCCCTACTGACTACACCACCAGAGCTCCCTGAAGTTGTAAGGTTCTGCCATTAATTTAAAACTATAGTCATATTTTCTTCATTTGAAAGAAGGTGAATAAAATGACAATAGACTGTTCTCAGTTCTGAAGTGTTTTTCCTCAACATCTTTTTCTGAAGCCCTCAGAGTATGCCAATTGTATAAAATAATAACAGGATTAGCATGGAATCATAATGTGAGGTGTTTCTCCTTTTGTTTTTCCTTTTTTTATAATCTTAACTTTAATTTGGCAACAATCCAATGTATTTTACAAAACCCTGTGATTTCCTACTTCTACCTAAAATATTCAGAGTCATGGAAGAATTTTATGCAAAGGAAAGATAAAATCTGACCTTCTTGTGAGGGGAAAAAAGAAAATCATGCGGGAGACCTAGGAAAGAGAGTTGGGGAAAAGGATCCCGGTTAGGCTGTTGACAAACTAAAGCAAGAGTTGGTCTGGATTATAGGGTGAAGAAACAGGGAAAGAAGGGAAGAGCAAATTCTGGAGCCAAAAAGGGAGATCTGTTCAATGATCCTCTAAGTTTCTTCTCTGGACAACTTAAGGAATTCTGGAAGAATCAAACTGGTAAGGTGAGCATTTCAATGACCCAGTGTCATGTAGAGGAATATCCAGCAGAAGACTACTTTTGTACCTCCTGGCTTAATTTAGCCTGTTTGTCACCGTGAAAGTAGGAGGGGAAGCATGATGGGGGAGCGGGTAACTGTTTGATTATCTGTCATAAGACATTAATTTTCTCTAATAAGAAGTATTGACATTTATTGAACACTTGCTATGAACCAAATTGTAGTCTGAGTGCTTTGCAAATAATATTTCCCATTTAATTTACACCGTCACATCTATAACGTTTAGCAAATGCTTCCCTGGTATTGTGTCAACTTCTACAGCTTTTCAAGTGGTTCACTTGATCCTCACAGCAACATTGAGCTAGGTACTTTTATCCCCTCTTCTCTCATTTTAAGGATAACGAAATGGAGACACAGAGAAGCCAAGTGACTTGTCTAAGATCAAATGGCCAGAAAGTGACAAAGCCAAGACTGGAAGCCAGGTTTCCCCTGGTTAGCTTCTCAACTTTAATTAACAGTACTTTGCTTCCCTCTCTTAGACGTTCTCCCCTCTCTAGCAAGGTTCAGGTCACTAAAGGTCAGAGAAAGGAACCCTTTCTTAATCCTTCAAGCCCTGGCTCAGTGTTTCTCAAATCCTATCTGCCTCCTGAGCCGGATATTCTTGAGTACCTTGTAAAAAATGTAAATTCCTGGTTATCTTCCCCAGAAGCTATAGTTACATCCCATAACACATGCAGTCCCCATGAGTTGTAATGTATTATATGGTGGGCTTAGGGTTTTTTAGGTAAAATGGAGTTTCTAGTTATTCTTATGTACACTAGGATTGGAAGGCAGAGACCCTGTATAGTGCAAACAATTAAACACTCAGCTACTAAGCAAAAGGCTGGCAGTTTTAACCCACCCAGAGGCACTTCAGAAGAAAAGCCTGGCAATACATTTCCAAAATTACAGCTGTTAAAATCCTGTGGAGCTCCCAAAGGTTCACAGTTCAAATCCACCAGATGCTCTGCTGGAGAAGGAGGGACAATCTCCTCCTGTGCCAGTGGGATCCGATTCGACAGCACATAGAAAGTAATTTTAAAAAAGAAATCCTCTGGAGCACAAATCTACTCCGAGCTGCAGTTCTGCTCTGAAACACATGGGGTTGTCATGAGTCAGAATTGAGTTCATGACAAGTGACTTGTTCTGGTGGTGGTGGTGTGTATTTGAAGACTGGCAGTCACAGGGCTCACCCCAACAGCACCTCCTCCCTTCCAGGAGCACTTCTTCTTCACACTCCAGCAGGGCATCCTGTCTTGATGTTCAACTAGCGATTTCAGTGATTTCTTTATCTATGTCTTCCTTCCCTTAAAAATAAGATCTAGCACTTTTACTGTGTTGCACCTTTTGACAAATCAGTTCCATCCCTTCTTAATTCTTTTCTAACGACTCCTTATGATTCCTCCCCTTATTCTAAGCATCTTCACCTCCACAATATTATTATTCTATTATTTTATCAAATTCTCACAACAGCTTTGAAAAAGACAATTAGAATACTGATTGTATGTTTTTGCACAAAGGAGAAAATAGACTCCCAGTTTTAGTCACTTATCCAAGGTAACCCAATTAGGAAAGCAGGGCTAGGCTTTAAATCCAAATCTTCTAACCTCAAGCACAGAACACTGCCTCCATAATAGTGTGAAGAATTAGGCTTCACTTATTGAGCACTCCAGGCTCAAACAAAAACCCAAACTCACTGCCATCACAGCGACCTGTTAGAACAGAGTAGAACCGTCAGACTCTAGACTACTTAACAACACTGAGCTTTATCGGTTTCTGATACTGCAAGTCTTAGCAGGGCAGGCTGCTTCACTTTTTGCCTGTGGAGTGACTAAGGGGTTCGAACCCACTGCGCCACAGGGCTCTCATTCAAGGTTAAATGAGAAAAGGCAGGGAGAAGGGGAAGCTAGGGTAAGGCGCAATGACTCTCTTAAATGAAACCCCTAAATGCAGTCGTGGTTGTAGGCACGGCGTTAGGCCAAATCCAGACTCTTTTGGGGAGAACAGCTTTGGCGCGCTTAGAATCTCGTGTCCCTCATTTTTCATTCCAGTTTCTCCAGATTGTCTTGCCAGGCGCCACCGTGTGGGCTACAGAGGAAGGTACTCAAACTCAACTCGGCGTAGAGTGGGAACCGATTCACAGGAGGATCCTTCAGTGGGTTTTCAGAGGCTGTAAATCGCACCAAACAGCCCTTTA
>NW_006399902.1:668490-686761 GCF_000299155.1 Elephantulus edwardii | reverse complement strand
CGCCTGGGGGCGGGCGGAAGGCGGGGAACTAAGGCCTGGTCGCGGGACGATGACGTATACACGTGCGCCCGACTCTATTTAGACGGAAAAGAGCATGTGGGTCTGCACCTCACTATGCCGGATACGAGCTGTGGCCGGGCCGCGGCACTGGCTGTCGCTGGCTTCAGGGCACCGCGGACCGGCTGCCTCCTCCTACTCCGCATCTGCCGATCCCTCCCAGGTCCGGGCGCTGGTCTACGGGCATCACGGGGATCCAGCCAAGGTCGTCGAGTAAGAGGCGGCGCCGAAGTGGGGGAAAAGAGACCCGAGTTCTTGATGTGCTTTGAGATGGGTTGGGGGAAACGGGGCTAGGAAGAGAGTGACAGGTCTGAGGAGGCGGGCAGAGAAAAGCAAGACCAAAACGGACGCTCGGAAACATTTGGTAGCTCGTAAAGTCTGTGCCTCGAAATAGCTGAAAGCCTAAAAGAAACAATTTAACAGTAATAATGACTTCCGCTGATTGCATGCCATGACTCAAACAATCCCTTGTTTAAAACAGGTACTTGATTTGTTCCCATTTTGCAGGTGAGAAAAGTAAAGTCACAGCCGTAATTCGCAGTCGATATTTGAACTTATTAACTAATTTGAATTAACGGTTCTGACCTATTGTCCTGAGTCCATACCTTTTATTATTTTTCATTATTATTAATGGATGCATGAATTATAGAAGAAAGTACCATTATTTCATTTGGCCTTCACCTTTCCGTGAAGTAGGTCAAAGATCAGTTTCCGTTTTATGGGGAGCAAATGACTTTCCAACGTGATCTGACCAAGGAATTCTTGATCCCTGGCTCCTGGTTCCTGTGATATCCTTTCCTTTGTATTGTATATGTACCTTGGCTTAGTTTACTGAAAAGAGCTCTTATTTTTGGAGCTATCCAATCTGAAGTAAAATACAAGCTCAGTGTCTTAGGAGCATTTGATCTTGGGCAAATCTCTCGACCTTTCTGAGCCCTTCTGAAATATCTTGACTCTTAATCCATGAGTTTTACATATTTTTTATAGAAACTGTATATAAGTTTCAACCAGCATAATTCTTCCCATAAATAGCTTTAGCCATTCAGAAGAGTAAGTGAGGCTGGAATGGAGTTAAAGTGAAAGCGCTGGCCTCTAAATCAAAAGAATTTAGGTCAGATCTCTTCCATCGCCTAGCTGTGTGCAAACAAGTTGCTTAAATTCTCTGCACTTTAATGTCATCATTGTTAAGAGAATGGAAACAGTACAGACATTCCATACAAAGTTGATCATCTGAAATCAACTTGAGCACTACCAAAAAAAGTGTTTACATGCTTTGCTTTCCTGCTGTCCCTTGTTTACAACTCTGCTTTGAATCCCAGCAAATAGTTTGTTTTCAAAAAAATAGGGAAGCATGGATTTTTTTTTAATGGTTAAAATCTAAGCTGCATGCTTTTGCAGCTGGAAGGGATAAGCCTCAGATCGATTCAAGATCATACACTCAATCTAGCCACATGCACCATTAAAGCAATTGAAAAGAATATTACAAAGACACACTAGTCAATAAGCCCCAAATTGTAATTTGATCAGAGGTAATGAATCACCTGTCAGGAAGAAATATCCCGAGGGACTATGCTGTAATGAGCTGGTAAGGCTCTGGTGAGCACTACTCCATTTCCAGGAATGCACTTTAAATGGGCTGACAGCTTGAGCTTACAAACTTGTAAGTTATGTTTCAAAATATGTGCAAAATAGGTACTCCAAAAGTGTTGACTAAATCTGAGTTGAAAGTAAGAAATACACCCTGTATTGGTTTATTTCTTCTGTTCATTTGTAAAAGGAAGAGTGATGTGTGTGTTGAGAAGAGCATCTTAGATGTTCGGGAACCATCGAGAATGGCCTAGGAGGGTTAGGGAGACAAGATATTTGCTTGGCAACCAAGGAGAGTCCTTTCATATGAATTCTTCCATCTTGGAGCGCAAGAAATGCTGTAACAATCTGGTCTGTTGGCAGGTGCCATTTAGGAAACAAAGACTGCTTCTCTTACCTCTTTGTATGAAGCAATTCATAATTTCCAGGAAGTTCAAACTAGGACACTTACACAAAGCATCACCTTGCCTTGACATTTCAGTTGTGGAACTTTTATTAACCACATATTCCCAGGCCCCACCACTAAAGCACTTAGTAGGTCTATGATGACCCCTGAGCATCTATGTTTTTTAAAGCTGTCCAGGTGACTCCAATGCCCAGACTAGGGTTTACAACCATTGCCCGCTCTTACCAGATTATCAAGCAGGCAGGCAGGCAGGCAGAAAGAACTCTCTGCTGACCCAGATTCAGGGTATTTGACTTGCCTGCATATGGCCTGAGGCCAAAGGCTGGGGTTCTCTTTAGTCATGTCTTATAAAATTGAGGGTAACCACATTGGCACAGAAAGAATCAAGTGTCCTTTACACATCCTGGTGACTAGGTATCTGGAACAGGTTCAATCAGGTTACATTTAGAACTACTCAGTGTCCAAGCAGAGCATTCCCTAAACTAGTATGGTTTATAATATACTGTACTGTGGGTCAGAACTCAAGGAGGTTTGATGTGCAGTTGGCTAGAGTCAGGGGTCTGTAAAGCTCCTCAGAGTGAGGCCCCCAGGTATCTCCAGTTCTCAAGTCTGCATTTTCAATGTCCCTCTCTTCATTCTTTCCCATCCCCCCACCCCGCCCTGTCTTCATTCTTGTCAGCCCTCAAACATTCCAACTGGGTTTTTTTTCCTCTTCTACTAAGCTGTTTTCCCTTATTCCTTGGAATTTCTCTTACTTCCCCCACAAAAAAAAATTCTTCTAAATACTCAGGCCTTTTCACTTAAAGGATTTAACTGTTAAAAAAATCATGAGAAAATGATAGGCATAAGGAAATACAAACATTGTACAAATTTCAGACATTCTTATGCCATTGTCTAGAGTTTTAGATTCTTTTTATTAGATGATTTTGTTGTTAGGTGCTATCAGTTACAACGCTGTGAACAACAAATTAAAACTTTATCCTGTGTCATCCTCATAGTCTATCATGCCCAAGCCACTATGGTAGTCAGTGTCAGTCATCTCATTGAGGGTCTTCTCTCTTGCTGACTTTCCACCTTTCCTAGCACACTGTCTATCTCCAAGGACTGGTAAAAATATGTCCAAAGAAAGTGAGATGAGCTTACACCATCCTCTAAGCAACATTCTGGTTGCCCTTCCTTAAAGACAGGTTTGTTTTGGCAGATCATGGGATAGTCAGTACTCTTTATCAACACCTCAATTCAGAAGCATCACTTCTTCTTTATTGTTGTTGTGTACTCTGAACCAACCCATCGCTGACCCTCTGACAGGTTTTCAGAGACAATTAACATATTGCTGCACACTTTTTAAAGTGACTGCCGTGCTTAGAAACACATTTGCTGTCATTTGCGGCAATGTGTTAATAGCACGGGAGGTGATTGCTCATCCTTCTGCAGAGAAGCTGGTGGCCTTAAACCACTTGCCTTCAGAATTGCGGCACAGCTTTTTGCCACTAGGTCACCATCAAAATTTATCTGATAGTTCTTAGAATCTTTCATGACTTCCTCTTTCCTTTTGTTTCTGGAGTACCTTCTCAGGACTCTGCCATTATCAACTAATTATGCCATTGAGAATGAGATGGAGTAAACAATTTGTAAAAAGATGAATCAAAAGAGGAAGTGAGATCACAGGTCATTCGGCCGTCTCTACTTTTCATAGGAATATCTTGGGTTAAATAGAGAAATACCTTCCTCTGCCTCTTTCAGGATCCTAGAACTTTCATTCTGACCATCATGAGTTTCCCTCCTACCTGCTGCCAGCATAGATTGAGTTCCTGAAACTAAGCTGTGAAGCCCATGGTCACATCCCCGTTCTGTGTCAGGCTGTGTGGAACATGAGGGAACAGGTCATGAGTTCTCAGTTTCCTGCACAGGATTTCCTCTTTTCACTGTGGATGTTAAAGTTTTTTAAGATAGAATTACTGTGTTGTTGTTTGTTGTTATGTGCCGTCGAGTCGCCTGCGACTCATAGCGACCCTATGTACAACAGCCCTAAACCCTGCTCTATCCTGTGCCAATCTCACTGCCTCTGACACACCCATCCTGATTACCCCAGTCACTGAATCAATCCACCTCATAGAGGGTCTTCCCTTTCTGCGCTGTCCCTCCACTCTGCCCAGCATGATGTCCCTCTCCAAAGACCTGTCTCTCCTTACAACATGTCCAGAGTATGTCAGGCGAAGCCCCAGAATCCTTGCCTCCAAGGAACAGCCTGGTTTAACCCTCTCTAGGATGAATCTGTTTGTTTTCTTGGCAGTCCATGGTACATTCAGTACTCTTCTCCAGCACCACAGCTCAAAGGCGTCAATTCTTCTGTCCTCCCTAGTCATTTTCCAACTCTCTGATGCATAACAAGTGATTGTAAAAACCATGGCCTGTATCAGGCAGTGCTCTGGTGAAAACTGGGCTTTGGTAGTGGAGTTTCATTGATTTGATTAAGTCTCTATTGTGAACACGAATGAAAGGAGAAAAAGCCTAACTCGTTGGCTTAAGTCAGCATTTTTTGTTCTTGAGGACCGACCCACTGAGTGTGAGACACTGATGAAGTAAAAATGAATAAAATGTGGTATTTGCCTCAAGGAACTCACTCTCTAGTCCTGGAGATGGGCGACTATAGCCCTACCAGGGGGTTGCTGCTGCTGCTGGTGGTGGTTGTTGTTAAGTACCAAGTCCAAACTTGACTTACAGCTGACCCTCCAGTGGGTTTTCAGAGACAGTAGGTCACGCAGGAGATGGCTGTCTTTCCCTGGTAGAGCACTGGTGGATCTCAACTGCCTGCCTTTGGGCAGTGCAACTTCTTACCACTAAGCCATCAGAGTTCCCTACCAGTGTGGGTAAGTGATCTAACATATTTGGATTCCTGTAGACACAGAAAAACTCAAACTCATTGCCATCAAGTTGTAACTGGCTCATAGGTGACTCTCCAGCAGGTTTTCAGAGACAGTGAATTGGACAAAAAGAGATTACTCATCTTTTATCCCCCCCCCATCAACTCTGTAAGAAATACATTTGTTTGTTTGTTTGTTTATCATGTTGCTGGTTGTTTGGTTTTTTAAAAAAAGAAAAGCAAAACAATTGGTGCTTATGAAAATATCTGTGGAGGGGAAATCTGGTTAGCAAAAAATGTAGAACATGTACATTCTTTACATAACCCCTCATTACTTTCTCTGAAGACAAAGTGTCTTACATTGAATACCAAGGCAGTCACTGGGCTGTGTGTGAGGAAATGACATGTAAAATTGTTACAAGCAGAAGGATCAGAAACGTGTGTGGAGACCTAAATACATAAGAAAACATGGTGTATCTGGTTGATACTTAGAACACATGCCATACTCAGTATATAACCCTGTGAGGGGTGAATGTCCTGTAAATTAGGCTCAGGGGTGACTTGCCCAATGTCACAGGATTCAAACTCAAGTTGGCTTACACTTCTTGTAGCTTTATAGACATAACCTTGCCCCTGGACTTCACCACTAGACTGTGGTGTTTGAAGCCAAGCACATCTACCCTAGTTTCTTCACCCTTGCCTCTGAGCATGAAACTTGGCAGATACACCTCCCCAGAATTGCACAAAAGACAAGACTTTTCTCCGTGTCTCTTGCTCCTGGGAGGAACGTTCACCCAGTACAACCCTAAGTTGTTAGTGTAGTCTGGCCTCCTAGCAGCTACTGCAGTTCTCTGGTAGGATTCCCGACTTTTCCCACATTGATGAGTAGAAGAACCTGTCTTTAGAGGAGTAAATATGACACGAGGTTAGATTGTGGCTCAAGATGTTTCATTTGAGATCCTTTTCCCATTCATAAGCATAATGATTGGGTGTTCATGCTTTTGTATGACATGTGCTGCCCTGTAAACCTTGTTACGACATGAGCACATTACCTGTCTTGATGTGAAAAAGGGGGGGGGGGGGAAGATGTTTCATTTGGGGCCCTCTGCAGGAATGACCTGGGTTCCAGTCCTAACTCTGCCACTAATTAGAAGAAATCACTCCAGTCTCCATATTTTGGACTGTTGCTGTTGTTAAGGGCCATCAAGTTGCCTGCAACTCATACCAACCCTGTGTATATTATCTCTGAACCCTGCCCTATCCTGAGCCAATCTAATCATCTGCGACAGTCCTAATCTAATTTCTCCAGTCACTGAGTCAATTCATCTCATCCTGGGTCTTCCTCTCCTGCACCATCCCTCCACCTTTCTAAGCACAATGTCCTTATCCAAGGACTGTTCCCTCCTGGCCATGTGACCAAAGTACCTGAGACAAAACTTAAATATCCTTGTCCCCAGAGATCAATTTGGTTTCACCCTCCAGGACAAACCTGTTTGTTCTTTTGGAGTAGTCTTTGATAAAAATAAGAGTTGACAAGGTCCGCAGTGATAAATATGGGTAGGCATACTGTCACCCACCTTTAGTGCCAATGATAGATAACCCCCCATTTCTGTGTACTTCAAAACCTACAGACCTTTATATCCCCTCCCTCCCAAAAACACTCTTAGCTGCTGAAAGTAGATGAGGGCTCTGCTTCAATCCCTTGACCAGTTATCCCGGTTCCATCAGTTTTATGAAATCAAAGCAGGCATTGTCCTGTGTGTTCACCAGCGGTTGCTCCAGCAGCTTCCAGGAAGCAACAATATTGTTAGAAATGCAGGTTGTAAAGGCAAGATTTTGCCAAGACCTCCTTTACCCCTATTGCTTACACAATCAGCAGCCTCCAGCCATGCAGGGACTACATGGCATCTTGTTCAAGCCTAAGACAAAGACAGCTGATCGCAGTGTTTGCTCCCTGCTGTGGTTCAGTCTTGCTTGCTGGACTCACAAGTAGAGTTAGGACTCTGCAACCTAAGCAACAGAAATTGCCGCTCCCTTCCAGCAGAGTTTTCCAAATGTCAGTGGATATACAATAATATTATGGGGCTTGTGAGCTTTCTGGAAACTTCAGCTAAAGAAAGGTTGGAAGGTTTCTTTGCCAGCCCCAGGTGGAGACTTCCAGAAGTTGGCTTAAATCTCTGCTTTTTCCTCAGTTCAAAGCCATTATGCTAAAGAGCAAAAGGGATGGGTTCTGAATAGGCAGGCAGGTATTACTTCAAAGAATGAGTACCGTAGGAGGCACAAGGAGGGGTTAGGTATGCCTGGCACACCAACTGCACATATAAGCTTCGCTTAGGAAATAGAACCCTCTCTGCAAGCCCTGAGGTCCCTGAAAAACAATTGAAGCCCCCAGCATCCTGGGCTGGAAGGTGAGCTGTTACAGGCCAAGAGTTCGGGTACTTTATTCCCTCACAATTTCCCAGTTGTGCACTGCTTCTTAATTATTAATTAAGTCCTAAAACTATGTACCCAACTCAATAGACATTTCACCAAACACAGATGGTAGCTTGTTGTTGACCATGGGAACTATGGACAGACAGGGAAGAGGCATGTAAGGTGTCAGTTTTCTTCACCCAGAGTCCCATCATGGGACACATTCTAGACCCTGTACAGAGCAGATGAGAAAGCTTCTGTATGTAACTAGTGTAACGTTCTTCCTACCTGCTGCTCTTGTTCCAATGATACTGACCTGTTTGAGGTAACTGAGTAGAAGATGCAAGATAAGTACAAATGGCTGCTAATTAAATGCAGAATGCAGGAAAGATATCACAGCAGAGTTGGCGGATGCCCACCTTACATGATGAATATAACCGAGCCAGTCTCCAGGGTACTGGCCTCTTTCCTTCCCCCTTTCAAAAGGCTCTTTCTTCTGCCTGCTTTTGTCTCTCTTGTACTTCACACAGCATCACAGGTGTACAGCCTCAGCCTCAAAGGAGCCTTTGTGACCTTATCTGGTCTGGGATCTGTGGTCTGAAGTCGGTGGCATCCCACTGGGTTGCCTGGCGCCATTGCCCTCACCAGAGAAGTCAAGAATGGTGCTGGGGAGCCGACTTGAGATCTGCCTGGACAGTGTTTGGGTGCCTCCTTTGCACTCCACAACACAACCACCTGTTCCTTTCGTGGATTTAAAAGGAAGAAGAAGAAGTGGGGGGGGTGGGGGGGAGAGGAACAGTGAAGAAATTGCTAACATTACTCCTGAGGTCCGACTCCTGGAATTGAGACTTGGCCTCCAGTTTCCTTCCTGTCTTGGCAGAATGGTATCCTTGACAACGCTGTTAGAACTGTCTGCAGAAAGAGCGGTGTCTGTGATATTGATGGCATTCCTTGGAGCAGGCTGGGGCCAGTCTCCCTGGTGAAAAGCAGCTGGACTAACACTCCTCCTCACAGGCATGCTGTATGGATGGGTTAAGCCTGCCCCCTGCCACCACCCACCTGTGTTTGCAGCTTTGGTTTTCCTCTGGCCCCTGCCCCAGTCTCTTTCTCTCCCACTGTGTGAATCTCAACTTGCCCCAAGCAACTAGGCTTCCCTGGAGACAATGCAGGAAACTGGGAGGGGTTTCTATACCAGTGGTGTTTGGAGGAGTGCTGTTCCTGCAGGTTGTTATTCAATGGCTGTGAAAATAGTGATTCCAGCCCAAGAAACTTTAGGGAAGGTCACACAAAACCTAACAAAGTTTAACTTCTCAGTCTTTAAATTTCTAATGTGCAATCTGACTTTTATAAAGGGATTTAAGTGGGCAGCATTTCTTAAATGTATTAAACCCCCAGGAAATAACTCATAATATCTCCCAAAACTAGAATCCCACAGTCTAGCAAATGCTTGCATAGGTTTTAATAGCATGAACTTAAGATCTTTAGTTTAGATCTTACCCCCAAGTTTCACTTTGGGCAAGTTAAGTCTTCGTTTCCTCATCTGTAAGTTAGCAGTGAAAATACCGTCCAGTTGGTAAACGGCAGATATGTAAATGCTAAGCACAATACCTAGAGCACAGTGAGCCTTCACTATCAGTGTTGTCTTTTACTATTAAGACATACCACCCAGGATAAGTTAATTCATTATCTTAGACTGAAAACTGTGCCTCTCTGGTGGTTCAAACCCACCAGTGGCTCCACTAGAGAAAAATGAGCAATCTCCTTTCATGTGATGTATAGCCTCAGAAACCCAGTGGGGGCTCTCGGCTGGATGCTGCTGTGTCAGCACGCGGGAGCCTGGGTTCGAACTCGAAATAAACTTTGTTAATTCGGAAAAAAAAAAAAAAGAAACCCAGTGGGGATGTCAGCTACGATTCTGATTCCTTGGCAGTGAATTGAGTTGAGGCTGTCTTCAAAGAACCAACTCAAAGCTCTGTTCTGTACCTACACTGCTAGCCACCTGCTTAGACTTCAAGTATATCACCACCTTCTCTACCGCAAGACTGTTCTTCCTTCCTCCTTGTCATTGCCCAAACCAGAAACGTGGAGCTCTGGAAGACTCACTCCATCCCCCAGAGTTGGTTACCAAATAACATCAGTGTGACTTCTTATTTAAGAATTTCCATGTAGTTGAATCTTTACAGCTCTAATTCAGATCACACCCCTTGTCTGCCCTACTGTCAGGTCAGGTGACTTACCATTCTTTCTCACAGGAATACTTTACTCCTTGCTTGGCCACTGTAATAAACTCTTGTTTATCCTTCAAGCCACAGCTAACGTGTTTCTTCTCCCAAAGACTGTATTCTCCTTCCAACTCTCACTGTACTTTAACACCAGGAACCTGCTTCAGTTAGTGTGCTTCATCCAGCATCTTCTGAGAGGGTTTCCATGCAGTCAAGTTGAATTTCTTTTTCCCCCACCCCATTATTTAAAACCCTTGACACAGCACTTGTGCTAAGTAGGACAGACTCAGTATTTGTTGAATTAAATTCACTTGACTTTTCCAAACAATTACTGTCTTCTCTTATTTATTCTTTTCTGAGGTACAAATATCTAATTGTTTCAAGAATGCCTTTGTTATTCCTACCAATGATAACAGGTGTCATTTTTTTCAACATCTATTGTGTGGCTATTGTAAGCTGGATTTTCATGTTACCCCCCTATTACAGATAGGTATTCTGAGGCTTTAATATATAGTTAATTATCACAGTGGGATTCAAACCTGGGACTGCCTGTTTGACTTCAAACTCATGTTCTTTTTAATATACAATCTTCCATCTACAAACAGACCTATTTATAGATATTCTCTTCTTGACCACAGATATCTAGGTAAGAAGTATAATCTTATTGTAAGTTTGACATATACTTTTCAGTAGAAAAATAACCATGGGTCATTGCTAAATTACGTTCTCATAAGAATAATGTCCATCTTTATTTGTGTTCACCTTGTAGGGAGGATTTTTTTCCTAACTAGCCCAGAACCAGAGACAACTAGTACGAGCTTGAATAGCTGAGTTACATTGGTTGGTTTGAGCTCCTTCTCCTGATTCCTGTCAGAATTGTAACTCTAGTTCAAATTTGTTTTTTAGTTTTCTTTCAGCTTAAGAAATACTGAAGGATTGCAGTGCTGAAGGCTTCCATGGTCAAAATATTGAATGATGTGAGAAAAGTTAAAAGAAGATAGAATACACAATGACTGTACCAAACAGAATTGGTCAACACTGATTCATTTCAGGAATCATGAACTAGAACATGATCAAGAACTAATGGTAAGGAAGGAAGGAGTTCAAATGACACTGAAAGCACTGGTAAAAACAAGACTCCAGGAATGGATGAAATATCAATTAAGTTATTTCAACAAATAGTTGCAGCCCTGGGCATGCATGCCCACTAGTCTATCTATACCAAAAATCTTAGAAGAATGTTACCTGATCATTAGGGATCAGAGAAATTCCTATTTGTTCCCATTCCCGATAAAGAGTGATCCAACAGAGTTAAGAAATTATCAGACAATATTACTGATTAATATCATGTGCAAATAAAACCTTGCTAAAGATAATTTTAAAATAGCTGGAACTGCCAGAAATTCAAGCTAGATTCAAAAAAGGCTGTGGCATGAGGGATATCATTGCTGGTGTTAGATGGATTTTAAAGACTAAGGTTTGCTCTTCCTGTTCTCCATCATGGTGCAGGATCAAGGCAAAAAAGCGAACCCCGTGTGGGAGCTGCTCATCTGAAGCTCTGCCTCAACATCTCTCTAGGCAAGCGTGGAGACAGGCAGCGAAGTTGCTGGAGCAGCTCACAGGCCAGACTTACGTGTTCTCCAAAGCTAGATATACACCATCAGATCCTTTGGCGTTAGGAGAAATGGAAAAAATTGCTGTTAACTACACAGTCCTAGGGGACAAGGCAGAGGAAATCTTGGAGACAGGTCTAAAGGTGAGGGATATGAGTTAAGGAAAAAAAAAACCACAAAACTTCTCAGATACTGGAAACTTTGGTTTTGAGATCCAGGAGAACAATGATCTGGGGATCAACTATGACCCCAGCATTGGTATCTACGGCCTAGACTTCTGTGTGGTGCTGGGTAGGCAAGGTTTCAGCATCGCAGACAAGAAGTGCAGGACAGGCTGCACTGGGACCAAACACAGACTCGGAAAAGAGGAGGCCATGATGTAGGGAATCATCCTTCTTGGCAAATATATTTCCGTTTCTATCCGAAAGACCAATAAAATGTTTTCATGAAGCATAAAAAAAACCTAAAATTTATCTGATCCTAGCCATGGTCTTTCATTCGCTTCCTGAAAAGTAGGTAATGAATAAACAAGACCAAAGAACAGTCGATGCCTTTTCATTGTAGTGGCAAAAGGTATTGAATAGGACTGCCAAAAGTACAAACAAATCTTTCTCAGAGAAGGTGCAATCAGGGTGCTTCTTAGAATCAAGGATGGTGAAACTTCCATCTCCCATACTTTGGGCCTATTATCAAGAAGGGCAATCCTTAGACAAAAGACATTATGCTGGGAAAGGTCAATGAAAGAGAACAACAGTCAAAGAGGTGGCTTGGCACAGTGACTGTAACAATGGGCTCAAACGTGTTGGAAATTGTGAGATTGGTGCTGGTAGAGCAAGGTTCTGATCTGTTGTTCTTAAGGTCACTATGAATTGTAGTCAATTCTACATTACCTAACAACAATGACAATGCCTACTTCCCTAAAATGACTGGAAGTTTCATGCCACATTTTCTCTCCAGACATAAAAATTAATGTCTTTAGAGAGCATTAATGAGCACTGTTTTGGTCTCTGGCACTATGAACAACAGATCAGAAGTATGCCTTACCCTGGGCCATCCCACTGTGTCTGCCCTGCTTAAGCCATTGTTGCATTCACTGTGCCAACCCATCTCTTCAAGGTGCTTTCCTGTCTTTTGCTTACCCGCTACCTTTCCCAGCTCGCATGCATATTACTGGGATTCTGAGCTCTAAAGCACACCTGGCCCAAAAATGTTGGAAGAGAGATTGTGAGCCTATGCTTTGTTATAATCATTTGCAGGAGGCAGGAAGGGACAGAGAGAAAAGACTGAACTGAAAGCAATATAACCTAAGATGTTCTTAGACAATACAGTAGCCCTTTCTGCCAGTGTAATGAGAGCTCTGAAAAATGGATCAAGGCCTTTTTTTCCTTCCAGGGTCAGGAAGATGATAAAAAGACATCTTAGAGGAAGTAAAATTTGAGCTGAGTCTTGAAGGGTGAGTTGAATTGCTCAGAGGAATTTTGGTGAGGAATGCAAGATATTCCCCTTCCCTCTATGAGCTCACAGTCTAAAAGGGGGTGACACAGCCATACTAACGAGAAGATAGGAATGTGGATGAATCTTAAAAACATCCTAGGTGAAATAAAGTCAGTCACCAAAGGATAAATGCTGTATGGTCCCACTTATGTGTGATAGCTAGAATAGGCAGCTGCTCAGAGACCCAAGATTGTTGGTTGTTTCCAGGACTGGGGGAAAGGGAAGCATTACTGTAGGGGTTCCTGAGCTGTTAATGGTAATAGAAAAATGGGGAAATGGATATGGTGATGGTTGCACAGCGTGGTGAATGTAATGTCACTGAATTGTGCATGCACAACATTTTTGTTGAAATAGCAAATGTTTGTAGCTATATTTGGAGCCCTTGAGTTTTCCAAGTTGTTGACATGCTGGGTTGCTAACTGAAAAGTCTGGCCATTCCTCACTGAGTCCTTCCAGAGATGCCTCAGAAGAAAGGCCCAGTGGTTTACTTTGAAAAAAATCAGCCATTGTATTCTTCATACCTTAAAAAAATCAGCCATTGACAACCCTAGAGTTATTCTGTTCTGTTCTGACATACATGGAGTCTCCTTGAGTAGGAATCAACTAGGTTTTTTAATAAATATTTTTGCTACCATAATAAAGAAAAACTGATTAGGTGGTAAATAAATAAGCACTGAGCTTGGAGTCTAGAATACTAGACCTGAAAGTCTATCTAAATTTGTATCTGCAATTCCAAAATTCATAACGTTTAAACACTTGACAGTTTTTTGTAGCTTATTTGGAGGTAAATCTGATGGCACATGATGTTTTTCTTTGGTCTTTGTGCATCCCAGTTAATGTGATTTCATCCATTTTGTTGCAAACACATCAGTTTATCTGATTACAAAGTGCTTCCCCAGCCCCTATTTTATTCTTCTTGTTGTTAGATGCCGTGAAGTCAACTACAACTCATAGTGACCCAATGAACAAGAGATTGGAACTTTCCCTGTCCTGTGCCATCATCCCCATCTCCACCAGGCGCAAGCCATTATTGCAGTCACTGTGTCGGTCCATTTCCTTTAGGGTCTTTCTCTCTTTCATTGACCCTCTACCTTTCCCAGCTGTTGTATAAATAAGTATGATTTTGTGCTCTGAAGCACACTTGGCCCCAAAAGTTTTGTAAAAGAGATTGTGAACCTATGCTTTATCATGATCAGTTTGGGAGTGGAGGTGGGAAGGGAACTGTGAAAAGACTCTAAGTGAAAGATTGATGCCTTTGAGGTGTGATGCTGAAGAAGAGTATTGAACATACCGTGGTCTGCCAAGAGAACAAAGAGGTTTATCCTGGAGAGGGTGAAATGAAGCTCCTCCTTGGATGCAAGGAGTTAGAAACTCCATATCATATACTTTGGGCCTATTGCCAGGAGAGGAAGATCTAGGATAAGATGGATTCACACAGTAACTGGGGTATTGGGAGTAGGTGTGTCAGAGACAATGAGATTAGCTCAGGATAGAGCAGAGTTCAGAGCTGCTTTTTTTTTTTTAGTAATTTTAATGAAAGTTTACAGGCTTAGGGTATCCATTCATTCATTGTTGGACTTTTCTCTCTGCTCACCCCCTCCCCACAATTTGCTCTTCTCTTTGAAAGGTAAAAGAAGTTTTCATTGTTAAACAATTCCTCCCCCCCAAGTCCACTCTACTGTGCAGCCATCATTCTGGACTCTTGTCATGACAATAATACCGAATCATATATTCCATTTAAACAGTTTTCTCCCTCATCTGTTTCAATGCAGTAGACATTATTTATCCCCTCTTTCTCAGTCTTCCCTCAACCCCAATGCCAGTCCCGTTTTACAACAATGGCCCAATGCAATATTTGTCCTTTTGTGACTGAGATATTTCACTCAGCATAATGTTCTCCAGGGTCACCCACTTTGAATAATATTTCATGAGTTCCTTATTTTTCAATGCAGCATAGTATTCCATTGAGTGAATATACCAGAGCTTCTCTATCCATTTGTTTGTTGATGGGCACTTGGGTTATTTCCAACTCTTTGCTATTGTGAACAAAGCTGCAATAAACATGGGTGTGCATAGATCAGAGCTTTTGTAAATAGAGTTGCTATGAGGCACAGGCAACTTGATAGCACATGAAAAGAAACTAAAAAGAAATAAACATATGTTAAGATTGTCTTAAATAATACACTAGGCCCTTCTGACTGCAGACATTCTGTGTATTCCCTCCATCTTCTTTTGATGCTTTCTTAATCAGTATATTGTCCATAGCATCTTTGAATATTGTAACACAAGGCTTAAATTTGTTTTTCAGTTCTCAGCTTGATAAATGCAGAGTGAGTTCCTCCCTTTTTATTCTCCAATTCCGTTATATAATTACATTCCATTGTAATACTTTTTGTCCTCCCATGCTGCCCTGTAAAATCTTCTGCTTGGATCTTTTACTTTGACATATTTTCCTTTTGTTTTGACTTCTCAACACTCCAATGCAATCTTTTAGAATCTCTTCTGACATCCATTTCAAATTTTTCTTTCTCCTCTGTTTTTGTGATGATCTTTTACTTTTTTCATGGATAATATCTTTAATATCATCCCACAGCTCATCTAGTCTTCGATCTCAATGTCAAGAAAACAATGATTCTCACCTCTGGACCAAAGGGCAGCACCACGATGGATAGAGAGGAGATTGAAATGGTCAACAGCTTCATCTTGCTTGGATCTACAATTAACACCCTTGCTACCAACACTTAGCAAATAAGGAGACACGTTGCGTCTGATTCAGGCCATAGTCTTTCCAGTTACTTACTATACATCTGAGAGTTGGACAATAAAATAAGGATGACAGGAAAAGAATTGACACTTTTGAGCTATAGTGTTGGAGAAGAGTACTGAACATCCCGTGGACAGCCAACAGAACAAACAGATGTGTCTTGGAGAGGGTGCAGCCGGAGTGCTCTTTGGAGGCAAGAATGATGAGGCTTTACTTCACATACTTGGGGCATGCTGTTAGAAGGTGTTATTCCTCGGAGAAGGACATGATGATGAGAAGTGTGGAGGGTTAGTGAAGTAGAGGAAGATCCTCAACCAGGTGGATTGACATCATGACTGCTGCAATGGGCTCTTGTGTGTCTGGAAGTGTGAGGATGGCACAGGATAGAATAGGGATCTTTTGTTCATAGGGTTGCTATGAGTCATACTTGATGGCACCTAACAACAACTTCTCACTACTGTTACCAAGGGTATTGATTGTTAATCCAGGCTAGATGAAATTATCAACAACTTCAATCCTTTCGCTATTATGATGTGGTGAGGACTTTGGTTTTCTTGATGTAGAGGTGTAATCCATATTGAAGGCTGCAGTCCTTAAACTTCTGCAGGTAACATTTCAAGTCTTCCTCACTTTCAGCAAGTATTATCTATATTATCTATGTGTTTAATCTTCCTCTGATCTTGATGTTGCATTCCTCTTCATAGAGTCCAACTTCAGGGATTATTTGCTCCGCATACAAAATAAGTGTGGAGAGAGGATACTTCCTTCCCACACAATTTCCTGATTTTAATATATGCAGTGTTCCCTTGCTCAGTTCAAACAACAGCATTTTTGTCTCTATATAGATTTCCTATGAGAACAATTAAGTGTTCTGAGATACCCGTTTTTCTCAGTGTTAGCCATAATTTTTTATAATCCACACAGTCTTTGCATGATCAATAAAACACAAACATTCTTCTGGTATTCTCTTCTTTCAGCTAGGATTTGTCTGATATCAGCAGTCAGTATCCCTACTGCTATGGCCTCTTCTGAATCCAGCTTAAACTTCTGACAGTTCTCTGTCAGTGTACCGTTGTAGCCATTTTGGGATGCTCTTCAGCAGTATTTTGCTTGCATATGTGTAAAAATAGCAGGGACCATGTGGGGATGACTATGTCTGACGTTTACCAACTTCACAAATGGGAGCTGTCCACATCAACAGCATCAATAACAAACCAATTCCCATTACTGCTTTGCTGGGTCCAAAATCCAATGCTATAGTTCACAGACCACACAGAACCATGTTAGGGAAGTCAGAAGGCTATAATCCACAGAACCAAGTTAGGGAAGTCAGAAGGCTATAATCCATGTTAGTAGCAGAATAGAATCAGGACAGCTTCCCAAATGTGCTCTCAGGGATCTCAGCCTTGAGCCTCACAGCGTTAGGCCAGTGTTACAAAGTTCTCAGTCCTGCCAATATTGGCTCCCCACCCCTCAGTCTTAGCCTGTGTTGCAAAGGTCTCAGTGCTATACATTATGGCCACCCCACACCCAGTTGTCCAGCAAACTTAGGCAAAGGCTCTTAGGTCCATTTCCAATGGTGTAGCAGTCCCAAGGGCCCAGCTCACATCAGAACATGGTGCTGCTGTCTCAAAGGGCATCCTACGTTCTTTTACTTTTTTTTCTGGGGTGGGAGTAGTCGATAATGCCCCTTATAGATTGTTGAGACTGACCAATCCCCTTGTGGATACGCTAACATGCTCTATTCACATAGTCGCACCTACCCACATGGTTAGATCAGATTCAGATGTCTAGGAAAGTCATATTGATATATCCGTAATGTGGGGTTTTCTCCCCGTGTCTTTTTTTTTTTCATTGTTGTGTGCTGTTGAGTCAGATCTGACTGGCACAGGAGGAGACTGCCCATCCTTCTCCAGCAGAGAATCTGGTGGATTTAAACCTTGCACCTTGGGGATTGCGGTGCAGCTTCTTACCACTAGGCCACCAGAGCTCACTTCATAATGTGATATTAATGATATTGTTTCATAACTTCCACATTCTGTTGGATCTCCTTTCTAGGGAATGGGAGCAAATATGTTTCTCTTCCAGTCAGGCAGCTGTCCTCCAAATTTCCTGGCATAGACTGGTGAGCACACCAGGGTTGCATCTGTTAGTTGAAACATGTCAGTTGGTATTCCATAAATTCCTAGGACTTTTTTTTTTTATAATGCCTTCAGTGCAACTTGAACTTCATCCTTCGTTATCATTGACTCTTGTTCATATGGCACTTTATGAAATTTTTCCGTGTCAACTACTTCTTTTGGTATAGCAAATTCTGTGTATTCTTTCCATCTTTTGATGCTTGATCCTCTCTTGATCCTGGATCGTTCAAGGTTGTGCCCATAGCATCTCAGTATTGTGACTCAAAACTTGAATTTATTTTCCGTTCTTTCGGCTTGAGAAATACTTAGCGAGTTCTTTCCTTTTTATTTTCTGCCTCCAGTTCACTGTACATTTCGTTATAATATTTTGCTTTATCTTCATGGGCTGCCCTCTGAA
This sequence comes from Elephantulus edwardii, assembly GCF_000299155.1. NCBI lineage: Eukaryota > Metazoa > Chordata > Mammalia > Macroscelidea > Macroscelididae > Elephantulus > Elephantulus edwardii. Next base: position 668,805 of record NW_006399902.1, on the reverse strand, counting down.
ATCTTCTGTTCAGATCTTTTTACTTAGGTGAAAGAAGTTGTTTGTTTGTAAAAAAAAAAGGACCTTTTGTTTTGGCTTCTCAACACTAATGCAATTTTCGGAGTCTCTCCTGACATCTGTTTTGTTTTTTTCTTTCTCCTCCATTGTAATAAATTTATATTTTCTTCATGGATGGTCTTCTTCATTTTCCCACAGTTCATCTTGTCTTCAGTGCCTTAAGCCTGTTCTTAAATTAATTGGGATAGACTCAAGGTCATATTTTTTTCCTCTTGTTTTTTTTAACTCTTCTTTTTTAAAATTAATATTTTTATCATT
>NW_006399902.1:666727-668390 GCF_000299155.1 Elephantulus edwardii | reverse complement strand
CAAATCAGATTTGACTGATACAGGAGGAGATTGTTCCTCTTTCTCCAGCAGAGATCTGGTGGATTTGAACCGCTCACTTCTCAGATTGCAGTGCAGTTTCTTGCCACTAGGCCACCAGAGCTCGCTCATATTTTTTACTCTTGTGGACTAGTTTTCATTTTTAAATTTTTTAAAGACATCTTAGAGGAATTAAAATTTGAACTGAGTATTGAATGACTTGAGTAGCTCAGAGTGTGGAAAAGGAATTCTGGGCTTGGGAAAAGTACAATGTGTGTGGGTTGGGGAGGGAAGTGTGTTTAAGCTGCTTGAGAGCATGGACTTTGTCAGCTTATAGAAGAACTGCTTATCTATCAGAATGCAGGAGTGAAGCAGTATGGATAATATAAAGGGGCAACTAGTCCAAAATCTGTCTACTGTAGACAGCATTTTCCTCTGGAATGCAGGCTTATGCATCCATCATTACATTCACAGAAACAGCACCAGCACAGTCCTGACTGGCTTTCCTGCTTATCTTGCGATGGGAGGTACCTTTTGGCTCCTTCACCCTCTTTCCATAAGGCAGATCCAGAAAGGAGCAAACTAGGTAGATGCTCATTCTGCTGTCCTGTGTGCAATCTGAGGCCTGCCCTTACCAGCAGGCTTCTGTAGAATAGAATAGCATAGCATGGCATGGCATGGCATGGCATAGCATAACATTGCTAGAATTCAATCAGATCATCTACCTACTGCTTTGGATGACCTTGAGCCATTTTTTATACTAGTTTATTTATAAAATTCGAATACATTTTTTTGAGAACAGATTCCTCCAATTTCCCTCACCTCTAAGCCATTTATTTACCATCTTTTTGGCCATTGTTCTCAGCTATGAAATCGGAATAATAGTATCTAAAGATTAACTGGAAGCTGGCATTTATAGCACTTGGCATAGTGTCTAACGAGTGAGCTCTTGACACACAGTGGTTATTATTAAAGGACTCTCTTTCCTCTGACTAATCACATACATCCTTGAATACTTAACTTTTTAAAAGCCCTTTATTCACTCGTTGGCAACACATTCCTAGTTAACCATTTCTTACGGAGGATTTGTTTTTCTTTTTGCTCATGAGTCATAACCTCACATAGTTTGGTCATAATCTAATACAAGAATTCGCAACTTGGGGTCCCCACATCCTCAAGTGTTTTAGGAGGTAGTCAGGGAAATCTTCAGATTTTTTTCAGGGTCCTGGTGTAGAGAATGGTAAATAAGAACTCCAGCTTTGGAGGTAATAAGAACTCCAGCCTCTTAGCAGGTATTTAATCCTGAGTGTCATCGTCTCTAGGAGCCTCAGATTCCTGCTTGATATTAATACCCCACAGAGAAGTGCTGCATCTTAAGTCACATCACCAGTTTTGAGCCCTTAGCACAGGACCAGCTGTATAAAAGGGCCTAGTAAATACCCGACACCATTATTACTCTTAATACGAACATTTCTTTTTTTTTTAATTTAGGTCGTTTATTTTTCATTTCAATGAACATCTACAGAGATTTTGCGATTCCATTCATTCATTGTTGCATCCTTCTCCCCGCACAAGCCCCTCCCCCCTCCCCCCCATTTGCTCCTCTCCTTGAAAAGCAAAAGAAAACTCACTCATTGGTACACAATCCTCCCCCCCGCACCTCCCC
>NW_006399902.1:634538-664947 GCF_000299155.1 Elephantulus edwardii | reverse complement strand
GCTTTTCTTAGCTCCAGCTCTGTATTCTCTCTGTCACTGTAGAGAAATCCAACTGATTTTTGTATGTTGATCTTGTACCCTGCTACTTTGCTGAATTGGTCAACTAGGTCCAATAGTTTTCTTGCTGAGTCTTTAGGGTTTTCTAAGTACACTATCATGTCATCTGCATAAAGGGATACTTTTACTTCCTCTTTGCCAATTTGTATACCTCTAATGTCTTTATCTTGTCTTATTGCTATCGCTAAGACTTCCAATACAATATGAACATTTCTTAAAAAATGCTTTCACCTCAAGATCAACCAAACTTCCGGTATAATTAAGAGAACGGATATTTCCAGTAAGTGTGTGGAATTACATCAGTTAGTGCAGTGGCATCATCACCTCATGCTAAGAACCTCTGGTTGGCAGTTCTGTGTCTTTTGAAAAGTAAAAATGAGAATAAATGCTTCAGAAACACATTTGATCCAGAGAAAGCATTGCAGACATAAACTCTTAGGAGTGTGGAGAAAGAAATAAAAGGCATCAACGGTAATTAAAAAGCCACAGGTCCACAAGTCTAGTCCACTCATCAGTGCTGTCAGGTTAATAATAATAAAATAAAAAAAAAAACCAAAAACACCTCATTGCTGTCAAATCAGAACTGAGTCATAGCTGACCCTCCATTGGATTTCCAAGGTTGTAAATTGCATGACAGGAGAGTGCCCCTTTTTCTCTCACAGATCTGCTGGTAGATTTCAGCCATCAGAGAGACAAGGCTTTGAGTTAGCAGTGAAGCTCTTCACAGACTACACCACCAAGTAAACCAGTATAAAATTTTCTTTTTAAAAAAAATTTTTTTTAATTACAAGAATAAAACTTGGACATAGTCACGTTGGGCTTCCCTCAAAAGCGTTTACCCATTTAGCAAAATTCAGGTGGGATAAAGATGGTGTCTAAGACCCACTGTGAGTGAATTAACATATACACTCTTGGGCATGTTGCTGGGAGAGGCTATTCCTTGGAAAGGGACATCATGCTTGGAAAGGTGGAGGGACAGCAAAGGAGAAGGAGACCTTTAACCAGGTGGATTGACACAGTGACTACCACATTGGGTTTGAGAGTGTCAGAGATGACGTGGATGACATAGGGTAGTACAGGGTCCTATGAATCATACTAGACTCTAGCACCTACCAACAACAGCCTGGAGGCCCACGTTGACAGAACTACACTGTGGTGGTGCTTCACACTTAAGCCCCCCAGCTTTCTGTCCAGGTGCACTGAAATCCTTACCCAGAAAGGATAGTGCTCCAAGGGATAGGTCATAGTCACTCAAGGGATTCTTTCCGGACAACAAAGGCCATCTCTACATTTCCTCCACTACAACAACAACATGCGACAACAAACAGAAATGTCTCCTCCCTTCTATGTATTGGGGCACCTCCCCCAAAAAGTGGCAAATAAATGGACAAGCCCTGAGTTTCCCAGATAATTGTTCATAAGAATTCCTTGGGATGCCCCTTATCTGGATTTGCTTATCTGGATTTTCAGTAGATTGGGCTGAGCCCAAAAGTCTGTATGCATAGTGACCATTTCAGGCGATTCTTAGAAGCAAGTATTTCTGGGAAACACCTAATGTAGGCCAACCAAAGCTTTTAACCACCTTCTACGCCACAGTGAACAGTGAGTTTGCGAGCTCACCAGGGAAGCTCGCTTGCAGGTAAGGAGAGTGTTAACTTGTATCCTGGGCTGATTTCTTACAGCACCTCTCTTTTTTATCAGAACATTGGACATACAACGGCAGTTCCAAAATGTTGCCTGACCTACTTTGGGGAGATGATTTGAGTGAAAGACACCCTGTCTAGCCTGGGTGACATTAACATCTTTCTCTGGCTTTGTGCTTAGACTGAAGAACCTGGAGCTGGCTGCTGTGGGCGGATCAGACGTCCGTGTGAAGATGCTAGCGGCCCCTATCAATCCAGCTGACATAAATATGATCCAAGGTAACCTTGGTTTCTGTGGATTATGTTAATTGGCTTTTTTGCTTAGCTGCCCCCTCATTTTCATTCCTCCTCAGGTGCAGGTGTGAAATTCCTGTGCTTAGCAGCAGCTGTTTTCCACATAAACCTGTCTGCAGACTGTCAGCCCTTCCCAGCCTCCCCTCTCTGGAATGTGAAGCTTTTTGAGAGTTAGGATTGCAGTGGGGAGAAACCACAGAAATAGGATACTCTGGGCTTATTTCATAGATTATCTTATTAGACTTACATGTAACCATGGATGGTAGGGAGTGTTACTCCAGCAAACGAGGAATCTCTGCATAGCATAAATGGTTAAAGCGCTGGACTACTGATGGTTCAAATCTACCTATAGGTGCCCCCAAAAGAAAGGCCAACACTCAACATTTGAGAGGCGACAGCCTTGAAAACCCTATGGAGTGCTGTTTCTGTGAGTCAGACTAGACTCAGCAGCAACTGGTGACAGATGAGGATGCTGAGGCTCAGAGAGGTTAGTTGCACAACTAACCAGAGGCAGAACTTAGATCAGGTTTCGGTCGGTTAACTCCAAAGCTCGTGTTTTCTTACTGTCCTATCTTAGATGTATGTCCTTCTGTGCTCTTCTGTCTTAGGAAACTATGGGTTCCTTCCCAAACTACCTGCCGTTGGAGGGAATGAAGGTGTTGGCCAAGTGGTCTCAGCAGGCAGCCATGTGACTGGGGTGAAGCCAGGAGACTGGGTGGTTCTAGCAGAACCCGGCTTGGGTAAGTTTCTCCGGGTGTCAGCAGCCTTTCTTGTTGTCCACCCACATTGTGAATGTTCGCTTCACTGGCTCAGTGTATCTATGGAGTGCTGAGCTGATTATTAAGCCCATATAATGCCTCCAGTAGAAATGGGAGCTGAACAAAGAAAAAGCCGAAATTCTCCATTTATTTCGCACTGCAGGTGATAGACCTGATGTCTCCCTGGGCCCAAATTGACACTGTGATCCTCTCTATTCCTGTATCCCTGCTATAGAGTGCATTGTGGACTATCAATCAGATGGCCCTGCCCTCCAAAACTTTAACATTTAATTGAAGAATTATATGAACCTCAGTAAAGGGAGTTGATCACTAGGAATCAGAATCAACTCAAGAACAACATGAGGCTACAGGGGAGAATAAAAGGCATTTCTACTACTTTGTGCATGTAAGTATGTATCAGAAAGCCACAGGGAGGGGTCAGAATAGACTTCCTGGAAGACGTTTTGTTACCAGAAAACACGTTTCTGCCACCTGCCACCAGGAAAACCTATCTTGAAGGCAGAGATTGAAACATAAAAGGCAGAAGCTGTCTTGTATATACTGACATATAGGAGATGGAAGGCATGCTGTCGAGATGCCTGCAACTCCTTCCGACCCTGTGAACAACGGCTTGGAACCCTTCCGTGTCCTGCACAGTCCTCACAGTCTCCACCAGGCTCAAGTTCATTGTTGTCATCACTGTGTCAGTCCGTCTTTTGAGAGTCTTCTCTTTCGCTGACCCTCAAATCTGCCTCATCAAGGGGAGATTAGGAAGGAGTATATGGAGATTAAGATAAGGGTATGGGGAAGAATTCATGTTTTTTCAATGCTGTTAGGAGGGAACACTCTCACACATTGCCAGTCAAGTCAGAACTGACCCATAGCTGACCCTCCAGCAGGTTTTCAGAGGCTGTAAATAAATTGCATCGAGGAGTTTACCCATCCTTCTCCCAAGAGAGCGGCTGGTGAATTTGAACCGCCAGAGCAATGCCTGCTTTGGTGTAGCAGCATAACTCCCTACACACCATGCTGCCAGAGCTCCCTGTAGGAGGGAAGGGAAAGGAGAAACCTTAGAAAAAGGAGAAATCATGTGAGTCAGGAGGCACGCACAACTGGCCTCAAGATGGCATCTGTCTCCTTAGTGCTTTGCACTGTCATTTTCTGTGCACTGTCTTTTTCTTCTTTCAAAATGGCGTCCTCTGGACAACATGAAACAGGACTGTTTAGTGGCGCTGGCAACTCCTGCGCTGACTGTATTAGCTGAATGCTAATCTCCCTATGTAAGGTGTGTTCCTGGGCATTGGGTTAAAGGTACCCAGAACTTCCTGCATCTGCCTAATGCTGGTCTCTTGATCTGAACTGTCCCTGGGGAAAAGACTTTGACTTTTTTAGAGGAAAACAAAACCGGAAAGTGGGAAAGTCTCTGATTCAGAGCAAGACTAACAGTAATTCCATTAAAGTTGAAGTTTAAAACTATTAAAATTTCCTTCTGAATTCACTAAAAATTTTCCCTCTGAATTCACTAAAAAGGTTTTTTATACAAGGTCAGAAGGTTATGTTATCAAAAAGGGAGTGAATCTCAGCTCAAGATTGCAGAAAGGAATTGTTAGTTCCCTCAAGTTGACTGCAATTCCTGGAGACCTGGGGACAGCAGATCTGAAGCTTGCCCTGCCCTGCACCACACTCAAGATCTCTGTCATGCTCAATCCCATTGTGGCAGCCACTCTGTCAGACTATCTCATTGAGGGTCTTCCTCTCTTTTCCTGACCCCTCTACCCTTCCCAGCATGATGCTTCTCTACAAGGACTATCTCCTCCTGATAATAAGCTCCACAGTCAATGAGAAGAAGCTTCACCATCCTTGCCTCTAAAGAGCACTCTGGTTGCATGTCCTCCAAGACAGATTTGTTTATGCTCTGGCAATCCATGATGTATTCAGTTTTCCAATGCTGCATTTCAAAGGCATTTGTCAGGCTGGGACCAAGGTCAGAGGGAAAACAAAGGATTCAAGGAAAAGCAATATGTCAACAAAGGGAGTGAACCACTCACCTGCCTAAACCACAATGCAATGTCCCTCCTTTCCTTCCCTAAAGACCCTTACTATAAAACCTGCCCTAATCCACTTTAGGGTGCGGTATTTCCCTGGTCTGTCCCTCTGTCTGTTTCTCTCTCTGCAGACCAAGGAATCCCACCCAGGTGACCCCTTAATAAAGCTTCTTTAGCTTCCTTTCTTTCTCTGGTCCCTTCCTTAAGTCCTTGGCCTTACATCCAGTGTGAAGACATAACAGCATTAATTTTTCTTTGGTGTTCCTTATTGCATGGTCAAACTTTCAGATGCATGGGAAGCAATTGAAAATACCATGGCTTGGATCAGGCCTGCTTTAGTATTTAAACTGACATCCTTACTCTTTAGAACTCTGGAGAGGTCGTTGACAACCGATTTTCTCCAATGCAACAAATATTTTGATTTCTTGAGTCCTACTATCATGAATAGTGGGAAGTCTCCTCCTATGCGATTACTGCTTCTAAAAACCCACCAGAGAGTCAGCTGTGGGTTGACTCCAACTCTACAGTACACAACAACTATCATGAATATTTATTATGGATCCAAGTAAAATGAAATTGTTAACAATTTGAGACTTCTCACTGTCATCATGTTGTCTATTGGTCTTATGGTGAGGATTTTTGTTTTCCTGATGTTGATATGTAATCCATATTGAAGGCTATAGTCTTGGATCATCCTCACTTACTGATTCAAGTCTTCTTCACTTTGAGTAAGCAGTGTTGTGTCATCTGCTTAACACAAGCTGTTGTTGAATCTTCCTCCAATCCTGATGGCATATTCTTCTCCATATAGTCCAGCTTCTTGAATGACTTACTTAACTCACAGATTGAATAGGTATGGAGAAAGGCTTCAATTGGAAGTACACCTTCCCTAATGAGCCCCGCAGGTTGGAAGTCACTTAAAATGCAACTGGGGCAGAGCTGCCTCCTCAAAATAGACTCTACCATAATGACTTAGATGGAATAAAGCTTTCACTCAGTGAAGAATTTTCATTTGCCTATGTGATAAGACTCAAAATGAGGAGAAATGGACATGTTGTTATTATCAGGTGCCATCAAGTCATATGTGTGTGTGCGCGCGCGCAAACGCACGCACTCATGTATACAGCTAATAGAGATCCTATAAACAACATCTGAACCCTGTCCTATCCTCTGTCATCCTTATCATCTCTGACATACTCAAGCCCATTGTATCAGTCATTGTGTCAGCCTTAACTGGTTGAAGGTCTTCCTCTTTTACCAACCCTCCACCTTTCCAAGCATGATGCCCCTTTCCAAGGAATAGCCTCTCCTAACAACATACCCAGAGTATGTGAGGTAAAACTTTAATATCTTTTCCATCAAGGAGCACTTTGACTGCCCTTTCTCCAACATGTATCTCTTTGCTCTTTTTGTCAGTCCATGGGATATTCAGTACTCTTCTCCAACACCACAGCTCAAAGACATTAATTCTTCTGTCATCATTATTCATTCTCCAGCTCTCAGGTGCATAGTTGGTGATTGAAAAGACTATAGCCTGAATTGGGCACACCTTAGTATTCAAGCTGCCATTATTGTCCATCAGTAATTTGGAAAGGTCCCTGTTTTGCAGACTTCCCCAATACCATATTGATCTCCTGACTGCTAGTATGAGGTGTGTTGACTGTTAATTCAAGTAAGACAAATCCATTGGCAGTTTCAATCTTTTCTCCATATATCATGATGTTGTCTGCTGGTCCAGTGGTAAGAATTTTTTTTTTTTAAATTTTTGTGTGCGTGTACCGTCAAATCACATCTGACTGGTACAGGAGGAGATTGTCCCTCCTTCCACGGCAGAACATCTGGTGGATTCGAACTGTGCGCCTCTGGGATTGTAGTTGCAGCTCCTTGCCACTAGGCCACCAGAGCTCCCCAGAATTTTTGTTTTCTTGAAGTTAGGATGTAATCTGTCTTGAAGGCTGTAGTCTTTGATGTTCTACAACAAGTGCTTCAAGTCCTCCTCACTTTCAGCAAACAATGTTGTGTCATCTGCATAATGTTGGTTCTTGATGAGTTTTCCTCCAATCCTGATGCCATATTCTTCTTCATAGTCTTCTCAAATGAGTTTCTCAACATACAGATTGACTAGGTACAGAGAGAGGATACCAGCCTTGATGTAGAACTTTCATAATTTTAAACCATGTAGGAGAGGAAGACCCCCAGTGAGATGATTTCACACAGTAACTGGGTTAATGAGGGTAGATGTGTCAGAGTCAGTGAGACTGGCTCAGAAAGAGCAGGGTTCAGAGCTGTTGTACATAGAGTTGCTATGAGTTGCAGATGACTCGATAGCACATAACAACAACAGTGTTCCCTTGCTCTGCTCTCACAACAGCCTCTTGGTCTATGTATAAGTTTCACATGAGTACAGTTAACTGTTCTGGGATTCCCATTCTTCTCAATGTTAGCCATAATTTGTTATTATCCACATAGTCAAATGCCATTGCATAGTCAATAAAACACAAATATCATTCTCCTAATATTCTCTGCTTTCAGCTAGGATCCATCTGACATCAGCAGTGATATCCCTGGTGTCACAGCCTCTTCCAAAACCAGCTTGAACTTCTGGAAGTTCTCTCTAAATATACTGTTCTAGCCATTTTTTATGTATATGCATTAATAATTAAAACGGGATTTATAAAGTATGAATCTATGAAAATTAGAAGTTGTCAAAAATGAAGTGGAATGTATTCCTAGGCATAAGTGAACTGAGGTAGACTAGTATTGGCCATTTTTTTAAAAAGAGGGTTTTTTAATTAACTTTAATAAAAGTTTACAGACTTTGGGTTTTCTTTTCTTTTTTTTTTTTTAATTACTTTGTGTGTACTGTCAAACCAGATCAACCAGTTCTGACTGGTACAGGAGGAGATTGCCCCTCCTCCAGCAGAGCATCTGGTGAATTTGAACCTCATACAATGACCAAGGAGGATAGAAGGAGAATTGATGCCTTTGAGCTGTGGTGCTGGAGAAGAGTATTGAGAATACCATGGACTGCTAGGAAAACAAACAGATTCGTCCTGGAAAAGGTTAAACCGGGCGGCTCCTTGGAGGCAAGGATTCTGAGGTTCCCGTCTAATGTACTTTGGACATGTTGTGAGGAGAGACCGGTCCTTGGAGAGGGACATCATGCTTGGGAGGGTGGAGGGACAGCGCAGGAGGGGAAGGCCCTCTATGAGGTGGATTGATTCAGTGACTGGGATAATTGGGATGGGAGTGTCAGAGACAGTGCGATTAGCACAGGACAGAGCAGAATTTAGGGCTGTTGTACATAGGGTCGCTATGAGTCAGTCACAAGCAACTTGACGGCACAAAACAACCTCTGGGATTGCAATTCAGCTTCTTGCCACTAGGCCACCAGAAGCCCCCTGAGACTTTGGATTTTCATCCATTCACTGTTGTACTTTCCTCCCTGTCCACTCCTCCCGTCCAGTTCGCGCTTCGCTTTATCAAGTTAAAAAAAAATTCTTTCATTTTTATACAATCCCTCCCCGTAAGTCTACTCCACTATGCAGCTTTCATTCTGGACTCCTGTCATGACAATAATACCTAGTCATATATCCCTTTTAAACATTTCTCTCCCTCATCTATTTCAATGCAGTGAACATTATTTATCTCTTCTTAGTTTCCACCCAACCCTGAGTCAGTCCCATTTTACAACAGTGGCATTATGCAGTATTTGTGCCTTTGTGACTGAGATATTTCACTCAACATAACATCCTCCAGGGTCACCCATTCTGTATAATAGTTCATGAGTTCCTTGTTTTTAAATACAGCATAGTATTCCATTGTGTGAATATACCAGAGCTTCTCTATCCATTTGTTGGTTGATGGGCACTTGGATTGTTTCCAACTCTTTGCTATTGTGAACAAAGCAGCAATAAACATGAGTGTGCATTTTTTATTGAGATTTTAATGAAAGTTTATAGAGAACTTGCGTTTCCATTCCTTCATTATTGCATATTTTCCTCCCTGCTTTCCTCTCCACCTAGTTTGCTTTTCTCTTTGAAAAGGAAAAAAAATTGTTTCATTGTTATACAGTCCCCCCCCAGTCCATTTTACTGTGCAGCTCTCTTTTCAGACTCTTGTCATGCAAATAATACCTAATCATATATCCCTTTTAAACAGTTCTCTCCCTCATCTGTTTCAATGCAGTATACATTGTTTATTCTTTCTTTTCTTAGTTTTCCCCCAAACCCAATACCAGACCTATTTTATAACAGTGACACTATGCAGTGTTTGTCCTTTTATGACTGAGATATTTCAATCAACATAATGTCCTCCAGGGTCACCCATTTTTTATAATATTTCCTGAGTTCCTTGTTTTTCAATGCTGTATAGTATTTCATTGTGTGAATATACCACAGCTTCTCAATCTGTTCATTTGTTGATGGTCAGTTGGGTTGTTTCCAACTCTTTGCTATTGTGAACAAAGCAGCAATAAGCATGGGTGTGTGTGTATATAGATGCTTGGGTGGCAGTTCTGCTTTCTTTAGGGTGTATTCCCAGGAGTGGAGTTGCTGGGTCAAATGGTGTTTCTTTTTTTATCCCCCTTAGATTTTAATGAAAGTTTATAAAGAACTTGGATTTCCATTCATTCATTCATTGTTGCACATTTTCCTCCCTGCTCTCACTCCCCCCAGTTCACTTTTTTCTTTGGAAATAAAGTTCTTTCATTGTTATACAGGCACACCCCTCCCCACCCCCGATGACTTTACTATGCAACACTTATTCTGGACTCTTGTCATGCCAATAGTACCTAATCATATATTTCTTTTATACAGTTCTCTCCCACATTTGTTTCAATATTTATTTATTTATATTATTTATCTCTTCTTTTCTTAGTTTCCCCTCAACCTCCATGTCAGTCCTGTTCTATAACAGTGGCATTATGCAGTATATGTCTTTTTGTGACTGAGATATTTCACTCAGCATAATGTTCTTCATGGTCACCCATTTTGTATATTTCATGAGTTCCTTATTTTTTCATTGCTACATAATACTCCATTGTGTGAATATCCCACAGCTTCTCTATCCATTTGTTTGTTGATGGGCACTTGGGCTGTTTCCAACTCTTTGCTATTGTGAACAAAGCAGCAATAAGCATGGGTGTGCAAATATCTACTTGGGTGGCAGTTCTGGTTTCTTTAAGATATATTCCCAGTAGTGGAATTACTAGGTCAAATGGTATTTCTATTCCCAACTTTGTGAGAAAGCACCATACTGCCTTCCATAGTAGTTGAACCATTTTATACTCCCACCAACAGTGAATAAGGGTTCCAGGTTTTCCGTAACCTTGCCAGCACTTGTTGTTTGTTGCTCTGTTGAATTTTGCTGTTCTTACTGGGGTGAGATAATATAATTTTTTTTTATTTGCATGTCTCTTAAAGCTAGAGATTTTGAACATTTCTTCATGTGTTTGTTTGCCATCTGAATGTCTTCTTTGGTGAAGTGTCTGTTCATACCCTGTGCCTATTTTGTAAATTGATTGTTTATCTTTACTGGCCATTTTTAATCAGTCAGTTACATGATCTACTATTCTGGAAATGACAAAGACAAATGATTCGTCATTCAGCATCAAAAAGAGCATTTCAAGATCTATCCTGAAGAATAATGCTGTGAGTAATAGGATACTATTCATTTGCATATAGGAAGTCCTGTTAATAAAATTATTACTCAACTATACACAACAATCACAAAAGCTAAAGATGAAGAAATTGAGGATTTCTAACTTTTACAGTGTGAAATGAATCAAATATGCAATAAAGATATAGTAATAATAATTGATAATTTGAATGCAAAATTTGGAAATGAAGAAAGACTGTTAGTTAGAAATTGTGACCTTGGTGACAGAAATGAGGCTGGAGCTCACATGATAAAATTTTGTACAATGAATACTTTCTTAATTGAAAATACTTTTTTGAGAAAACATACACAGCGACTATATACATGGACTTCACCCAATGGATTTTACAGAAATCAGGTTGACTACATTTGTGGAAAGAGATACTGGGGAAGCTCATAATCAGCAGTCCAAAACCAGGGCTGACTGTGGAGCACACCATCATCTATTCCTATGCAAATTCAAATTGAACGTGAATCAAAGTAAAGCAAGTCTAGGAGCTCCACATCTGACCATGAGTCTAACCCAACAGAATTTAAGAATCAACATACTGCACAGCAGAGATCACCAGGGAGCTCCACGTGGCTAGGCCATGGATAGGAGAGAGGAGGCAGAGAAGTAGGCTGGGGCTCAGCTGTACAGTCAGAGGTCAGAGGGTAGCCACCCTGTCAAGAGTTAGATGGAAAATAATTTTACCAGCTTTCTGCTAGAAACAGAGGCCAGTGAAGAGGTGGCTAAACAATTCAGGCTTCAGAGAATGAAGATCTGAAAAAGATAGGGCTGGAGAGGAGTGGGTGGATTGAAGAGTCGAAGTAACAGGACTTGATAATGATTTGGAGAGAAGAACAAAGGATGTCTGCCAGGTGTATAGGTAATTGTATGTGTGGTGGAGGTGATAGAACAGGATTCCTCCTAAGAGAAAGGTGAGTCTTTTAAACAAGGTGCCAGTCAGGGAGGATGGGGACTTTTTAATCGTCAGGAGTGTAATTAGCTTCGTTTATTCAGTAAACACTTGGTGAGCATCTGGAGCATGCTGGGCTCTGGGATACATACAGCAGTGAACAGACAGGGTCTGTCTCCTCATGAAAACTGCAATTTAGTTAAGAATAGCAATTATGAAATCGCTAAGTCCTCATCAGCCAGACCCTAGTAGTTTGTGGTAGTAGTCAGTTGCCCACTGTGTGCCATTCCGTCGCCTGGGGAGACTGGGCTGGAGAGTATGGGTTTCTCATTGGAAACACTCGAAACTTTCTGCAGGGCAGTAGAAAGAGCACTTGACTGGCCATCAGACCAGTTCTCCTTCCGACTCCTCTGCATGACCTTGTTTAGGTCACAACTTTGAGCCTCAAGTTCTCATCTCTGGAGATAATAGGCACTGCTGTGTATGTCTCAGCAGACTAGTGCAGCACAGCTGGGAGAATGCATGCAGAGACCCTTTGCAAACTCTAAACTTTTATATGCTTTAGATCATGGGTCAGTAAACTTATTTCTTAAATGGTTCATTAATATTCTAAGCTCTACAGGCCATATCGTCTTTGTTGTAACTACTCAACTGTGCTGTTGGAAATTAGCCATAGACAATACATAAACAAGAGGCCATGACTGTGTTCCAATGAAACGTGATTTACAAAAAATAGACAGTGGTCCAGATTCAATCCTGGGTTGTGTAGTTCGCTCATCCTTGCATTAGATGGTGGAGATAGAAAAGGGTCAGTTGCACGAGGATCAGGGGTTCTCACAGCTAGAGCAGGATACCAGGATCAGGAAAGCAAATCAAAATGTGACACACCTACAAGTGTAGCCGGCGCAGAGGTAATCTCTATGCAAGTGCCATGCCATTACTTCTTTGTTCTATGATCTAAGTGTTACTGTCTTCATTGTATAGAGCAAGATACTGAAACTCAAAAAGATGAAGTGTATAATTCAAGATCACATAACCAGTTGAGTGACAGAGTGAGATTTGTTTAACCCTTCCAGATTCAAAGGGTTTCTGCTTTAAAACCCTGGAGGTCATTGGAACTGACTGAGGTCACTGTCCTCATCCTACCAGGCTCTTTTGGGAAGAGGTGGTTGTTGTTGTTGTGTGCTTTTGAGTCAGAACCAACCTTTAACTAAGACTGATAATTATGATGATGACATTGAAGATTAGAGAAACATGCTTATGTAAAACCCAGAGAAAGCCAAGGCACCTCCGGGATCCAAGAGGAATGGTTCAAATGCCCCATTCAGCTTCTCTGTCTCTTTATTTCTTAACCACAGCCTGCTTTGGGATTGTTGTTATGTGCTGTCGAGTCACTTGCAACTCAGAGCGACTCTGTGTACAACAGCCCTAAACCCTGCTCTATCCTGTGCCAGTCACACTGCCTCTGACACACCCATCCGATTACCCCAGTCACTGAATCAATCCACCTCATAGAGGGCCTTCCCCTCCTGCGCCGTCCCTCCACCCTTCCAAGCATAATGTCCCTCTCCAAGGACCTGTCCCTCCTTACAATATGTCAGACGAAGCCCCAGAATCCTTGCCTCCAAGGAGCAGCTTGGTTTAACCCTCTCGAATCTGTTTGTTTTCTTGGCAGTCCATGTTACATTCAATACTCTTCTCCAGCACCACAGCTCAAAGGCATCAATTCTCCTTCTGTCCTCCCTAGTCATTGTCCAACTGTCTGATGCATAACAAGTGATTGCAAAGACCATGGTCTGTATCAGATGCACCTTAGTCTCCAGAGTGACACCATTGCCCTTCAGTATCCTGGAGAGGCCCCTAACAGCAGACTTTCCCATTGCAATATGTTTTTTTTATTTCCTGGCTACTGGTGCCAAGAGTGTTGACCGCAGAGCCAAGCAGACTAAAGCTGTTAAGAATCTTAATCTCTTCACCATCCATCCTGTTGCTGCCAATTGGTCCAGTGGTGAGAATCTTTATCTTCTTGACATTGAGCCTCAATCCATACTGAAGGCTACAGTCCTTGGCCCTCTGCAGAGCATTTCAGGTCCTCCTCAATTTCAGCAAGCAGGGTTGTGTCATCTGCATAATGCAGATTGTTGATATATCTTCCACCAATCCTGACGCCACACTTCTCTTCATAGAACCCAGCCTCTTGGATAATCTGTTCTGCATACAGGTTGAAAAGGTATGGAGATAGGACACATCCCTGGCTTACACCTTTCCCAATTTTGAACCATGCAGTGTTTCCTTGCTCTGTTCTGACGACCGCCTCTTGGTCCAAGTATAGGTTTCGCATTAGCACAGTCAAGTGTTCTGGGACTCCCATTCTTCTGAGAGTCAGCCACAGTTTGTTATGATCCTCACAGTCAAACGCCTTTGCATAGTCAATGAAACACAGATAGACATTCTTCTGGTATTCCCTGCTTTCAGCTAAGATCCATCTAGCATCAGCTACAATATCCCTAGTACCACGACCCCTTCTAAACCCAGCCTGGACTTCTGGCAGTTCTCTGCTAATGGGCTGTTTCAGTCGTTTTGGGATATAATCTTCAGTGGAATTTGCTTGTATGTGAAATCAATGATATTGTTCTATAGTTTCCACACTCTGTTGAGTCACCTTCTTTGGAATGGGAACAAATATAGATCTCTTCCAGTCAGTTGGCCAAGTGGTTGTTCTCCATATTTCTTGGCACAACTTGGTGAGCACATCCCGGGCAGCATCTGTTAGCTGAAATATGTCATTTGGTATACCATCTATTCTTGGGGTCTTATTTTTGGCTACTTCGGGATTGAGACACCTTTAATATTGCCTCTGCTGATACAACCACTATGGAAGGCTCTATGGTGCTTTCTCCAAAAACTGGAAATAGAAATACCATTTGACCCAGAAATTCCACTACTGGGAATTTACCCCAAAGAAACCATAACCGCCACCCAAGCAGATATGCACACCATGACGTGATGACACACATCATGGCTTTGTTCACAGTAGCAATGAGTTGGAAACAACCTAAGTGCCAATCAATAAACAAATGAATAGAGAAGCTGTGGTATATTCACACAATGGAATACTATACTGCATTGAAAAACAAGGAACTCATGAAATATACAAATGGGTGACCCTGGAGGACATTTGCTGAGTGAAATATCTCAGTCACAGAAGGACAAGTATTGCATAGTGCCTCTGTTGTAAAGTGGGACTGACATTGGAGTTGAGGGAAAACTGAGAAAGAGGGGATAAATAATGTATACTGAATTGAAACAGATGAGGGGGAGAACTGTTTAAAAGGGATATATGGTTAGGTATTATTGTCATGACAGGAGTCCAGAATGAAGGCTGCATAGTGGAGTCGACTTGGGGAGAAGGATTGTATAACAAAAAATTTTACTTTTCAAAGAGAAGAGTGAACTTGGCGAGAGGGGCAGGGAGAAAAGTGCAACAATGAATGAATGGAAATCCAAAATCTTTGTAAACTTTCATTAAAATTAATAATTTTTTTAAATTAAGAAAAATAATTTTTTAAAAAAATAGTGTGTAGATTACACAGCAGGGAACATAGATGACAGATAAGTATCTTTCACCATCCAAAGTACCAAGAAATGTATCAGACAATTAATTAACACAGCTGAGACCTTGATTTGGACTGTTAGCCTCCAGAACTGTGAGAAAATAAATTTCTATTTTTCAAACAAAACAAAAAAATATTGCCCCTGCATCCCGTCCCTAAGTTCTGGTCCCTAAACAACAACAAAGACACAGTAGCTACAACAGTGGGTTCAGACATGACCGGGATGCTGAAGATGACACAGGGCCAGGCAGTGTTGTATTCTGTGGTGCAAGGTGTTGCTATGGGTCAGAACCAACGCTCCAGCCCGTAACAGTAACGATAAAGCCCAAGTTGTTTCCCGCTGCTGCAAGGCAATTAGTGATGACCAGGACTGCCCCTCTTCCCACTGCTGGGCATGTGGGAGCGGGAACTTAGACCCTCAGCAGCCACCAGACACTTTAGGCCAACAAAGCTCCAGGAACTTCCCTAAGGTAATACAGGAGGGGTGGTAGAGTTAAGACTTGAATCTACCTATTTCTGACACCACATTCTGTCCTCTCTGCCTGCATTTCATACTGGTTCCTGTTGGCATGAGTGAGGGAGTGTCACCTCTCCCCCAGTCCTCAAATCCTCTTGATTGTCTCTCCAAAATAGGACTCCAATCCATCTTCTTGACTTTATCTCTGCTGCATAAGTGTTAGTCTCAGCCACCATCAATTCACATCTCAACCCCCACACAAGCCTCCCACTTGGCCTCCTGCTTCTACTCTGTCCATTACCCCACCACCACTTTTCCCACATAGCAGCAAGGCGATCATAGAGTATAAACCCAGTCATCCTAGCCTTTCTCTTAAAGCTGGTTTGAGGCTTCCATTTACAAAACAAACTCCATTCTCCCCACTCTCCAGGCCAGACTCTGGACTCCACATGAGCTCTGGGGTTTTGAAACTGCATTTTGTGGCTCGTTAGTGAAGTCTCTATAGTAGTTGCAAGCAACACTTACTTGTTGTGCATCAGAAAGCTGGACCATGACTAGGGATGATAGAAGGAGAATTGATGCCTTTGAGCTGTGGTGCTGGAGAAGAGTATTGAATATACCATGGATTGTTAGGAGAACAAAAACGTTCATCCTGGAGAGGGTGAAGCCAGGCTATTCCTTGGAGGCAAGGATTCTGAAGCTTCATCTGACATATTTTGGACATGTTGCTAGGTGGGGTCAGTCCTTGGAGAGGGGTGTCATGCTTGGAAGGGTGGAAGGACAGCGCAGGAGAGGAAGACCCTCAATGAGATGGATTGATCCAGTGACTGGGGTAATGGGGGTAGGTGTGTCAGAGACTATAAAATTGGCACAGGACAGAGCAGGGTTTAGGGCTGTTGTACATCGGGTCAGTGTGAGTCACAGATGACTTGACAGCACATAACAACATCAAGCAGAGTAGAATTAAAACAGATTGCATCACACCTAGCAAGGGTAAATATTTTATGAAACTTGTGTTTCATACATGCATGCATACACACAGGGTTACAAAATAATTCTTTTTTTATCATATTTTTTATTAATTTTAATGAAAATTTAGAGAGACTTTGGATTTCCATTTACAAAATAAGAATTCTTACCGTAAGTCAAAATTATGAAAGTTTGTGAAACTTCAATCTAGCCCATGCCACATCAACCATATTTCAGTGTGTAGTATTCTAGTTCTGCTCTTTTATCTCTCCTGCCTTAGAGTCTTATCTCTGTGCTTAAAATGTTCTGTGTTTCCTCTCTGAGTAGTTAATGTCTCTGTCCTTTACCTCTTCCCTTAATGTCACTGCCTCCAAGAAGCCTTCCCTGATTCCAATTGAAAGTCATTCTCTCTACTCTTCTAGTTTCTTCTTTCCTTTTCACCTGTTGTTGTTGTTATGTGCCGTCGAGTCGTTTGTGACTCATAGCGACCCTATGTACAACAGCCCTAAACCCTGCTCTATCCTGTGCCAATCTCATTGCCTCCGACATAACCATCCCGATTACCCCAGTCACTGAATCAATCCACCTCATAGAGGGTCTTCCCCTCCTGCGCCGTCCCTCCACTCTGCCCAGCATGATGTGCCTCTCCAAAGACCTGTCCCTCCTTACAACATGTCCAAAGTATGTCAGATGAAGCCCCAGCATCCTTGCCTCCAAGGAGCAGCCTGGTTTAACCCTCTCTAGGATGAATCTGTTTGTTTTCTTGGCAGTCCATGGTACATTCAATACTCTTCTCCAGCACCACAGCTCAAAGGCGTCAATTCTCCTTCTATCCTCCCTAGTCATTGTCCAACTCTCTGATGCATGACAAGTGATTGCAAAAACCATGGTCTGTATCAGGCGCACCTTAGTCTCCAGAGAGACACCGTTGCTCTTGAGTACTTTAGAGAGGTCCCTAACTGCAGACTTTCCCATCGCACCTACACCACTAAAATGAAAGCAAGAAACATATTCAAGCTTGGAGTCCCAATACCTAGTCCGGTGCCTGGTTCATCTATGTGTGGAATAAATCCGTGGGTTCTAGGCCCATCTCTTACTGGATTATCCTGGAGGCTCTGGGTGAGTCACTTCCTCAGTTTCCTCACCGGTGAAGTGAAGAGCATCATGTCATAATCTGAGGGCCTTTGTAGTGCGTACATTCTGTAGTTCAGTAGTGGGACACTGGAGAGTGGAGGGCGGAGGGGTCAGGGATTATTTCTTTCCAGCTGACACACTTTTTCACTTCCCGTATTGATCTGTGCACTGGTCTTGGGGGAAGCCAGACAGGCTTATTATCTCTGTTATTTACAGTGTTAGAGTAACTGAGACTGGCCTTGTGGTCTTGGAATTTGCTCAGAATAGCAGGTCTCACACCTAGTTTTGTTGAGGCCTCCCATTTCCATACTCTTTACCATAAGGCCACACAGAGTCAACCTGCCCTAGCTGAGAAGAATCAGAATTGGATAGGAAAAGGGGGCCCTGTCTCGGCTTCTCTGGTGAGGAGCTTCCTGTCCTCTCCTCAGAGGCCAGGGCTGCTCAAGATCTGCTTTATAACAGGGTGAATCAATAATCCCTGCTACCACACCTGTAAAATGGGAATAACAACATTGACCTTACATAATTATGACAAGGACTTAAAAGAGACCTCAAGATTCTCTTTTGTCTCTAAGTATCACTTGATACTGTCCTGGGACAGATAAACTGGGGATGGGGAGGTTCTTTCTCTCTTCTCTCTACTCTCTAGTCTCCTCCAACATAGGAACTTGGCGGACCGAGGCTGTGTTCAGTGAAAAAGTGCTAGTTAGCGTTCCGAGTGACCTCCCTCTTCAAAGTGCTGCCACCCTGACCGTCAATCCCTGCACAGCCTACAGGATGTTGATGGACTTCGAGCAGCTGCATCCAGGTAGAGTCCCACAGGTCACACACACTGGGGTGTGACCCAAATCCTGACCCTGAGGCAAAGGGCATTTACCAGGGAAGGGTCCAGGAGAAGACAGGCCTCTAAGCTGGCTGAGTGTATTGTCCCTACTTGAGGGGAAAACAGATCTTGATTCCTGGAAAGCATGCTGAATCTTCATGAGAAATATACACCCTTGAAAACTGCAAAGGATCACATTCCCTAGAGATCGAGATGGAATTCTTTCACTCAGCAAAAACGTGCTGAGCTGCTAAGCTCCAGGGAACTAAAGCAGGGGGCAGACAGAGACTCTGGGCTTTGAGTAAAGTGCTGAAGTGGGTGTTGTCGATGCCACTCAGCAGTCAGAGCCCTCAGCAGTCTGCATAAACACCTTTATGTCCATTACCCCTGCCGAATGTGTTAAACCTTCAGATAACTGTGATATGGTTGGCGTCATTGTCTTTGACAGTGCACCCCTGCTAGACCACCAGTCAGACCACATAGGTCTAAACTTGAGCTTCGCCGTCACTGGCTATGTGGCTCGATGTTTCACATCACCAGACGTTTCATCTGTAAAGTAGGAGAATCAGGAGTTCTAAGGAGTAAATGAAATGTTGCAATACTTAGCACTGGGCTAGCAGTGGCAGCTGCTTCCATTGCTCTTCCTTTTTATAAGTGGAGAAACTGGTTGAAAGAGGTGAGTGATTTGCATGAGATCACCCAGCAAGTAAGTGAATGTTTTATTTGGGTTTCCCCTAAGACAAGAGCCTCAAATAGGGATGTGGGGCAGATGGCTCATTTGGGAGATGATCTCAGGAAGCAGCAATGAGACAGAGAGGGAGAAAAAGCTAGGGAAGGTAGTTACCACTAAGAGCTCAGTCCTGCCAGGGCCAGGTTGGTAAATACCCAGTCTAAGCCAAGAGACATTGGTAGACTTAGGTGACTGGGTCCCCCTCAAAGCCTGACAGATGGGTCCTGCGAGCCTTCATTGGAGGGAATGGGACCAAGAGCCTTTGCTCAAGCACAGCTGCAGCAGACACATTGGTCACCTTCCCTCAGGTACTTTTCATTCAGGAGCATCTGTGGTGGGCAGTTACAAGCATGCTGGCAGCATTCCACCTCAAGTACCCATTGGCCATGTCTCATTTTTTGCTTTGTAGCACATTTGTCATGGGCTCCACCTATAGTAAATAAACTTAAGATTTTGACCTTTAATGAAAATTATGTTTTACATTGTAACTCAGCATATATATAATCATTTCTCATATACAGAGAATTGGCTGTCAGACCCCTTGTTGTTGTTATTATGTGCTGTCTAGTCAGCTGAGACTCATAGGCATGAGAGCTCTGAAACCTGCCCTGTCCTGAGCCAATCTCACTGTCTCTGACACATGTACCCCCACGACCCCAATCCATCTCATCTGAGGTCTTCCTCTCCTGTGCTGTCCCTCCACTTTTCCAAGCATTGATATCTTTATCCAAGGACTGGCCCTGGCCACATCCCCAAAGTATGTGAGATAGAGCTTCCCTGAAGGAGATACCTTTTCTGATTTTTAATAGACCTCCTACAGATACCAAAATCTGCAGATGTTCAAGTCATTGTATAGTGTTTCCTATAACCTATGTATAGCCCTTCATGTAAACTTTCATATCCTTTAAATCATCTCTAGGTTACTAATAATACTTGACACAGCACAAATGCTATGTAAACTGCATTTTATGATCCCTCTTAGCTTTTGAGGGATTGCTTTGACCAATTAATTGTTTTTCTCCCCCCTTCTGAATATGGTTGATCTGCAGTTGGTTGAATACACAGATGCCAAACCCAAAGATTTTCATTACTCAGACTGTATGAATGAAGCCAAAAATTCAAAGAACAAGAGAAGAGGGTGGAAAAAAAAATTCAAAGAACACTTGGCCACACTTACTTTTTCATTCTCTAATCCTTGATTTTAAAAATTGCAGCTTGTCAGCGAGCTCTGGTGGCCTAGTGGCAAGAAGCTGCACTGCAATCCCACAGGTGTGCGGTTCAAATCCACCAGATGCTCCACTGGAGAAGAAGGGGCAATCTCCTCCTGTACCAGTCAGATCCGATTTGATGGTACACACACAAAAAAATAATAAAATAAAGAAAAAAAATTGTGATACATTCACACAATGAAATATTATGCAACACTGAGGAACAATGATTTCCTAAAATACTATATAACATAGGAAAGTCTAGAGAGCATTATACTGGGTGAACTAACTCAGTCTCATAAGGACAAATAGCGCATAAAACCATTATTGTAATAATAGCTTGTTATATGTGTATAAATGTCTCAAAGGGAAAGAGGGAAGCAGGCAGGAAAAGGGGGAAAGTGGAAAGCACTAGGATAGCAGAGTTTAGTAGGCAGATGGAGGGTGAAGGAATAGAAAAGATTCAATGACGACTTGAAACCATGGGGCAATAATAGAGATCAAAAGTAATTCTATCAAATACAGTGTATATGAATGATTGTATGAAACAATGTAAGCGAAAGATTGTTTAAAACACAGTGTACCCAAAAAAACAGTGTACATGAATGAAACACAATGTAAATTATTGTATGCAAATCAATAAAGAAATAGAAAATAAAATTGGGGGGACATAAAAGTTGAGAAGATCATGAGTACAATATTTTTTATACTGGTTTACATACAAAGTTCATAAAGTTGGTATACAGTGTTTTTCACACCAGAGCCTATAAAATCATTTATACAATGAGGACTGAGTTGTCAGTATGGACTGAGTTATCAAGTCATGTCAGCCACCAGGAGTGATGGTGTGGAAGTCTGGAAGCCCCGAGGGACCCTTCAAGGTCTTAGAAGACTCAGTAGCTGCACGCTGAGTCTTTTTAGAGCCTTGACCTCTGCCTCTTGCCCTCCTGAAGGCTCCCAGAGTGGGAGCCCATGACCTATTGCCAGGGTCCAGGGATTGACTTAGGTCTGTTCCTGGTTCTGCAGGGGACTCTGTAATCCAGAATGCGTCCAACAGTGGAGTGGGACAAGCAGTCATCCAGATTGCAGCAGCTCTGGGCCTGAGGACCATCAATGTGGTCAGAGACAGGTGCGTGGGGAGCCCACATTCTAGATGTCTGCCTAGTTGCTGACGTGAAAAGTCCTAGTCCTCCTGATCCTTGGACTCCCACATTCCGATTATAGCCTTGTAAGGGCCCTCATCGCCATCAGATGGCACCCTTGCTCAGGCAGCCTGCCTTCGTGGTTAGAGAGCTGCCGGCTAAAGTTGGCAGCTGGAACTGGTGAGTCAGCCATTAGAAATGCAGGCCAGGTGGCTTTTGGCTATAGGATGAGTGAGTCTTTGAAAGTAAGAGCCAGCGAGGAGGAGGCGGAGCCTGGCCTTACCAAACAGCTAAGCATCTTTGAGACACTTGGTTTGTGATAACCCTATGTTTTCAAAATCACAGTTCATACTCAGGAATATGTCAGAGCAGAGTTTAGGGCTATTGTACATAGGGTCGCTATGAGTCGCAAGCGACTCGACGGCACATAACAACAACATGTTATTTTTACGGTGAACTGTCTCCTCCAAAGCCCTTTCTTCCCTTACATTTGTGTGATACTTTGAGTTGTACTAA
Source organism: Elephantulus edwardii (assembly GCF_000299155.1). Classification (NCBI taxonomy): domain Eukaryota; kingdom Metazoa; phylum Chordata; class Mammalia; order Macroscelidea; family Macroscelididae; genus Elephantulus; species Elephantulus edwardii. Next base: position 643,000 of record NW_006399902.1, on the reverse strand, counting down.
ATACAGATAGGAAGGCGATCGCCCTCTTAGTTTTACAGTTGAGGAAACTGAGGCTTCAGAGAGAAAGGAAGTGCTCAGGGAGACACAGCAAGTGAGTAATAAATCATGTTTTCTGACTTGTTCTCTTCCCCTCATAGTACGTTGTTCCTTTAAATCCCCACTGTCTTCAAACTTGGCCCTGTCTGCCTTCAAGTCCAGCCTTGGTGGAATCAGTACCTGCTTCAGTTCCCCCAGTCCTCACAATTGTGTGGACATATTATTCTGTTTACCTGGAGCCACTCGAGGGCTGGAGTATGTGTGCATATTGTCAAGGGACAGAATTACTCTACTTGTTCCCTGTCTTTTTTCTCTCTTTCTCTCCCCCTCTCTGTCTCTCTCTCTCTCTTCCACTCCCTTAGGAGAGGACTAAAAGCAAGGTTTCTCAGAGGAAATTGAAAGGGAAGTAAAAAACAGATGCATCAAGGTGAAGAAGCCCCCTCCTTAGGAATGCAGGGGATCTAAACCCCAACTAATCCCACTGGTCCCTAAGTGGGGCGGGGCTATGACCAGCCTTACCAGGCTCCCCCTCTCTTTCTGCTGACTGGCTGCCTGAAGGATTGGGTCCACCTCTGACATTCCTGGGATGTTCCCCCATTTTTTTTCCCCTCTTTGCCTTTTCTCTTTAACTCTTTCACATGGCCTACCTCTGTCTTTCATCAACCATGCCTCTGCATTACCTTAATCCATTTTACTTATTTTGCTAAATTTTCACTGTGTGTATCCGTTCTCTTATTTATAGTCACCTAAGCTTACTCCCTAACAGGAAATATTAGCAAGTGGTGAGGAGATAAAAAGAACTCTGGATTTAGCATGTTTTGCATACCACCTGGAAAAATCCTTTGAGAAGAAAGGGAGTGGGATTTGTCACCTCAGTAGAAGAAATTAGTAATTGAAGTGTCTTCTCCCTGGGTGCAGATGGTCTCTAACATCTGTGGGCTGGCAGGGCTACAGAAATCACACAGTCTAACTTTCTCCTAACAATGAGGAAATTGAGGACAACGGATATTAAAGTAGGATGAAACTAGAGGCTGACCTCTGCCAGAACTCTGGGTTAAATCCAGTCCCAGCTTTCTGCAAAGAGATGGGTTTGGAGTTCTGTGACCTAAAGCTTTGACTTGTTGTATTTGCAGACCTGACATTCAGAAGCTGACAGAAAGACTGAAGAATCTGGGAGCAGAACATGTCATCACAGAGGAGGAACTGAGAAAACCTGAGATGAAAAACATCTTTAAGGTACTTGGAATGAGATACTGCCCTCTATTTCATGCTTAACTCCCTGAAGTTAACTTGCCTTAGAAGAGCTGAGAATTGACTCCATTAGTCCCCTCCAAGAACCTCTGGCCTCTTCTTAGAAAGAGGAAGCCCCTCCCTGAGTCAGGGAACAGCATGCATTAAATAGCTCGATGACAGAATAAGGGAGAGAGGAAAGGTTCAGGAAACCTATGTGATTTGCAGTTCTGACTGTTTGTTGTGGGCCATGTCAGCTCACACTCCTGATATGAATCAGAACTTGAAGAGGGTCTGAGGAAACTGAGGCACGGAGAGGAAAGAAAAAGAAAAGCACCATCTCTTAAGCACACACCTTACATTTCGTCAGATAATCCTACACTAGATCTACAAAGTAGGCATCTATATTATGACTCAAAGTGGGAAACTTGACAAAGACCACATAGCTATTAAGTGGTGGAGTTAGGTCTAGGCCTGGCTGTCAAAACCCAAATCCACTAAACATTCCAGAATGTCCACCACACAGCACAGGCCTAATAGGTAAATGAACTGGAGAGAGAACAAACTGTCTTGGCGTCTTTTCACTGAACTCCCTCAGGAAACTCACGCACACTCACTCAAGAATATACACCTCTTGACAGCATTTTCAAAGCAGTAGATTAGCACATCTACTATAAACTGAATTATAAGCACTGGGAAGCAGGCTACGTAGGGAGGAGAAGTCAGTCACACCAAAAGTAGATGCCTTTTGTCTGTTTTCCTGGGAGATTAAGTTCTGAACCAAGTCTTAAAATGGACAAGAGGATTAAGTTGTCAAAGAGAAGACGACTCCTGGGTAGAGGAAAAACATGATTCAAAGACGTGAACATTGGTTTTCTTCCCTCCTTCCTCCTGACACAGCAGTTGGGCCAAGGAGGGACTGGCCCCATGTAGAGGCGGGTGGCTCCCTCACCGTGGTTCCTTGTCTTGCAGACCATTCCCCAGCCACGGCTTGCTCTCAACTGTGTCGGCGGGAAAAGCTCCACAGAGCTGCTGCGGCAGTTAGCGTAAGTCCCTCAGCCCTATAAGTCCAATTCACCTGAATTTCCAGGCCTTTAGCTGGAAGAGTCATCAAGTGACCCAAGTCCCAGTGACCAGTACAAGGCTAGGTCAGCACGACTTTTAATTAGCTAAGACCAATGTCATCTCTATCATCTGGGTACTTCCCTTCCTAACCTCTTCCTTAGTAAATGACCAAGAGACACTTTCAGCCTTACTTCTCTAAGAGAGTCCAAAATGTAGACCACTGTGGTGTTTGTGACAGGGAGTGAGCAAGGATTCATAGCCTGGGTATCTTAAAATCACTTACTTCTTCTAGCTTATTAACTTTTAAAATGTTTATTAACTTTAAAAATTAGATTCTCATTCTAGAGGGAACATTATGTTTATTATTAAAAATTTTGAAAACATTCACATATAGTTTGGGCTTATTGCTGGGAGGGACTATTCCTTGGAGAGGGACATGATGCTGGAAAGGGTAGAAGATCAGTGAAGGAGAGGATGACCCTCTACCAGGTGGATTGACACAGTGACTGCCGCAATGGTCACTAGTGTATCAGGAAGTGTGAAGATGGCACTGGATAGGACGGGCTTCAGATCCACTGTTCATAGAGTCGCAGTGAGTTGTAGTTGATTCAGTAACATCTAACAACATAAAAGTTGTTGTTGTTATATGCCATCGAGTCGCTTGCGACCCATAGCAACCCTATGCACAAGAACCCTAAATGCCGTTCTATCCTGTGCCAATCTCGCTGTCTCTAACACAGTCATTCCCACAACTCCATTCACAGAATCGATCCATCTCATCGAGGGTCTTCCTCTCCTGCGCTGTCCCTCCACTCTGCCAAATATGATATCTCTCTCCAAGGAACATAAAAGTAAAAACAAAAAAATTCCAGCACAAAAACTGCCTAGTTCTCCACCTCTGAGAGAAATGAGTGCTGGCTGCTGTGTGTTGCATGCCCTTCCCAGCTTTGCTTCCCATTTTAGTTTCCCAAAGCTGAGAAATTGCCCTAAACTTGGTGGCTCACAGCAACAAATTTTCCCTCTCATAGTTCTCAGCACTAAAAGACCAAAATCAAGGTGTTGGCAGGGATATTTCCTTTCAGAGGCTGAATAAGTCCATTCCATGCCACCGCCTTAGTTTCTGGCAGCTGCAAGTAATTCATGACATGCTTTGGCTTACGGACACCTCATTCCAATCTTGGTCTCAACACAGTACTGCTTTCTTCTCTGTTTCTCGTGTCTCCGTCTTATAAGGACACCAATCCTTTCAGTCCACCCTAAATCCAGGACAATCTTACCTTAAGATCCTTAAGTTAATTATATCTGCAGTGACGTTGTTTCCAAATAGGATCACATTCAAAAGTATCATGGATTAGAAATTAGACATATCTTTTATAAGGACACAATTCAATCTACTCCACTAACTAAAGCAGGAGTTCCCTCAGTGAGTAACCCTCTGAGAACTTGACGGACTGGTGGGAGACAAGATTTGTGTTAATGACCAGTGAGCACTTTCTGTGAGCCAGAATGTACAAATGCTTGGATTATTCTCCTGTCAAGACTTTGACAAGAGGACTATTCCAATCCTCATCTTATATTTCAAACAAGACTCAAAGGAGTGATTTCCTTACCCAAAATCTTACAGCTAGGAAGCTAATCATATATGTGGACCCCAAGTTAGTGTACATACCCCTCCCATCCTACACAGGGCAGCCTCCAGAGCTTAGTGCAGAAGGCAACCCATGTGTGTGTTAGCAGTCACACTGGCCACATTCAACTCCTGGCTATGCTACTTACTGGCTGAAAAACTGTGAAAAGTTGGACAATATTTGGAAAATTGTCTAGGCCTCAGTCTCTTCATCTGTAAGTTGGGAGTGATATATAAACCCTTTCTGCCTCAAGAACTTGGTTTGTGACTCGCTGCCCTGAAGCACAAGGTGGTATAAGGTGGTATACAAGTGAAGCTTGGAAATCAGCTCTTTTTATCTGCAAAATGAAGATCACAAGAGTGCTTCCTAGGGCTAACTATGAGGATTGGCTGAGATTACAGGTAGATTGCTTGGAGTTTGTAGTAAACCCCTGATAAAGGTCAGAAAAGATTGGAGGGAGATTCATGTCTACCTAGAGCCTCCTCAGTAGTAAATCTGGTATTTGCTTCTGAGAAACCAGCCATCGGCAAATCTGTGGAACACCATTCTACTCTTACGAGCCTGAGGTTGCATGAGTCTGATTTTACTTGACACAAATTAATGGTGGTGGAGAATAGTCTGTTGAGATCAAGTGCCATGGGGACACAGAAAAAGGCTCGCTTTCTCCAGAGCTACTTCCCCCAGAGTCAGGTGGCATCAGCGGAACCTTACGACCAAACTACTCACAAGCCTTAGGGACAAAGGTGTTAGTTACTCTTACCTGCTTCATAATAATTTCTAACATTTTGTCATTTACAAAGGCTCTATTATGTTCTCCCAAACAAACTCCTATAGGAGCAAGGGAGTTGGGAAGAGAACATTAAGGTCAGCAGGCAAAGATCTAGTTTGTAAAAAAACTCAACATTTTTAAAAACTATTAGCATCACTCCTGTTTGTCTGTGAGAGGGAATGGTGGGGTGTGTGAGAGTGTGGGTATCAGATACCAGGTTCTGATAAGGCATCTCTTGCAATGAGAAGACAATTATCATTGTCTTCACCCTTCCTCACTGTGTCTTATCTATATAGCTATTTACCTGCCACTGAGGTCTAGAATAAGCTTTTCAAGATGAAGACAGGGCCTAGGCTGTTTACCACCCATATACCTGTGAGCAAGAAGAGGGCCCAAGTGCGAGTTGTGAACTTTGCTCAACACAGAATGCTTCTTTGCAACATTTAATCAAAGCCTGAGTGGGTGGGTTAGATCAATAGGTTCCCAGACTTGGTCATTCAACTCTAAAGCACATTTTTTTGTTTGTTTGTTGTCTTTAATGAATATAGATTCTTATCTCCTAATTAATTCGACCTGACTTCATACCTAGAAATCTGAATTTTTCAAAAACCTTTCCAAGGATTCCGAAAGCAAGTTTAGCAATCAGAAGTGAACTGTCAGTGCTGTGGTAGTTTCCAGAAGGGGTCTGTCTCTGCCTACATCCATTCTTTGTTCTCTCTGTACTTTTCAGGCCTGGAGGAACCTTGGTGACCTACGGGGGCATGGCCAAGCAGCCTGTAACAGCCTCTGTGGTAAGCTGGTGTGGAGCTCATCTGAAGACAGGGCTGGGCATTTCCACTAAGCCTCGTACCCTGACACGATAGTTGTCTAAACTCAGGCACTGAGTTTGTCAGGCACTGACCTTCTCCCTGTACCCCTCATCAGTACCTGAAGTCTTTGACTTCCAAGCCCCAGCATGCCATTCCTCTGTCCACAGAGCCTGCTCATTTTTAAGGATGTCAGACTCCGGGGCTTTTGGTTGTCCCAGTGGAAGAAGGACCACAGTGCAGGTGAGTGGACGATGGCCTCAGTCTGGGGCCTAAGGGTCCCAGGACAGTGTGGTGCCAAAGAAGGTCTGCAGAAGTGGCCCACCTCTGCCCTATAGAGGTGATTGAGTCCACAGCAGGACAGAGGAAAATAGCCTCCAGCCACAGCTTCCTCCAACAAATAGTTCCTTCAGACAAAATTAGAGCAAAGTGTTGAACAAGACAGATGCTAACCACACCCCGCCCCCACCCACACTCACCCCCACCTAAAGAGCTGGCAGTGGAAAAGGCTGCCATGTCAGATGGCCAAGTAAAGAGAATCTCTCTGGAGCCAGCCTGTCCGTCTTCAAATACTGCTTCCACCATTCCTACGTGTAGGCTTTGCCTAGCTAGCTGTGGGACCTCAGGCAAGTCACTTAACTTCTGCCTCAGTTTAAATGTCTTAATAGCTTGAATTATCATTAGCCCTCTTTGATAAAAGAAAAAATTGAATGTGCAGGTGGTTAAATAGCCTGCCTGTAGTCAACCCCACCTAAGGAGTGGTGCAGGCAAGCTGTCAATAACCAGTCTCTGAGCCATCCTTCTCTACTATGAAACTAGGCAATCACCTGGAGTTAGCTTAGTGAAGGGAGGAGAATAGTGACATGGATAGACTAGTTCTGGCAAGAAAAAAAAAATTGGCATGTACCAAAGCCCACCAGGGAGTGTGACTCACCAGGACACTGCAGGTGGTTCTGAACAAGGAGAGCCTTAGGTCTGAGCAGGGGAAGGGATGCCAGGCAGCTGGGTCATGATGATTCCAAAAAGCCCTATACATCTTGTGGAGGAGTTCAGATTCTATGCTAAAGACATTTTGAGAGGTGCTGAATGATTTTAAGCAAGGAATGATGTGATTTGTTTTAAATATTGGGTGAATTTTGTGTCTGTTAAAAAGAAAAAGGCAAACTAAAAAAACATACCTTACCCAGGCTGTGTCATTTTCCTGGAGCGAATTGGATGCTTGTGAGAGGCAGCCCCGCGGAGGAAATGGTGGAAAGGAGGAAAAGCTCAACTCTTGAGCTGAGAGAGTCCAGGGCTTCCAGAAGGCACCTTTCCCTGGACAAAGCTCATTTGTTTTCTATCAATGGGTGTGCCGAGCACACCCCTGCCTCCCTCTTGCCTCTGTCCCCACCTTCCTGTAATCCTGCCCTTCTCTTCACTCAGGACTCTTGGGCACACCCTGTGGGTGGGTCTGAGCCATCTCAGCCACTGCTCTGATGGCAGTCTCCACCCCTCCTGCTGCTCCCAAGGCTATTTCCAAGGTTCCCCTGTCCCCATGCTGGTTGCCACTACCTCCCCCAGTACCTGGCATAACCAAGCTTTTCTGGAGACCCAGAGCTTGCTCCTGTCCCCACGGCAGCCCGATGCCATCTTCTGAACCCCAGCTCATGTTCCCTTGTCCCCATCCTCCCACAGAGCAGTTCAAGGAGCTGATCCTCACACTGTGCAGCTTTATCCAGAGAGGCCAGCTCACAGCCCCCACCTGCTCTGAGGTCCCCCTGCAAGACTACCAACGCGCCTTGGAAGCTTCCATGAAGCCCTTCGTGTCTTCAAAGCAGATTCTCACCATGTGTTGATGATCCTTGAGGAGCCAGTGCACCGGGAGGAAGGGATGAGGGGTGATCAGCAGGACTGGCTCCAGCCCCCTCAGTCATTGCCCCCAGCCTTCACCAAGCATTCATCTCCTCACCATCATTTCCTACCAGGAGGATGTGAAACCAGCTAGGGCTCACCCCAGGCCACCTCAACATACCTAATAAAGTCAGAACTTTAAAGAAACCAAAACAGATCAAGAGCATCCTGTCAGGATGTATGATCACACTCCTGCCATCTCGTATTCTTCGGAAGCAGCATCCTTACTTTTCCTTCATTTGTGCCTCATAATCATTTCTAGACCACCTGAAAGCAAGGTCTGGGTGGGTTCAGACACCAGAAAAGACAGTCTCTGCTACCAAGCTGCCCAGACCCACAGAAGAATTTTGTAAAAGGCAAGGTTTGTCTCACCGGGCAGGGTGTGCATCTCAGTCTGGAGTAGAGGCAGGGGTGCTTGTTGCTGTTTTTATGTACCCTCAAGTCAGCTGATAGTGTCCCTCTGAACAACGGATCTGAGCCCTGCCTTATCCTGTGCCATCTTCATCATCTCTGCCACACTTGAGCACATTGTTACAGTCACTGTGTCAGTCTATCTCATTGAGAGTCTTCCCCTCCTTCACCGACCTTCCACTTTTCCAAGCATGATGTCCATCTCCAAGGACTGACTTCTAACAACATGCCCAAAGTACGTAAGACAGTTTCACCATTGTCTAAGGAGCTCCCTGGCTGCACCCTCTCCAAGACAAATTTGACAGACCAGGGGATATTCAGTACTCTTCTCTAGCTCCTCAACTCTTAAGACATCAATAATTATTCTGCCATCTTTATTCACTGTCCAATTGTCAAATGCATAGCAAGTAATTGAAAAGACTATGGCTTGAGGGAGCTCTGGTGGCCTAGTGGCAAGACACTGCACTGCAATCCCAGAGGTGGTGGTGGTGGTTATGTGCCATCGAGTCGTTTGCAAGTCATAGCAACCCTATGTACAACAGCCCTAAACCCTGCTCTAACCTGTGCCAATCTCATTGCCTCTGACACACCCATCCCGATTACCCCAGTCACTGAATCAATCCACCT
>NW_006399902.1:628224-632773 GCF_000299155.1 Elephantulus edwardii | reverse complement strand
AGGGGGCAATCTCCTCCTGTACCAGTCAGATCTGATTTGATGGTACACATAAAAATAATACAATAAAATTTTTTTAAAATAAAAAAAAAAGACTGGCTTGGATCAGGGAGCTCTGATGGTCTAGTGGTTAGAAGCTGCACTGTAATCCTGAAGACACACAGTTCAAATTCACCAGCTGCTCCACGGGTGAAGAATGGACAATCTCTTGTGCAATTAACCGCGTCTGAAAACTCACCAGAGAGTCAGCTATGCCTCAGTGGTACACCACCACATCATGGCTTGGATCAGGTGTACCTTAGTCTTTAAACTGATATCCTTGTTGTCATTATTGTTGTGTACCATCGAGTAGGAACTGACCCACAGCTGAAACCCCATGAAGTTTTCAGAGCCAGTAAATCACACAAGAGAAGACAGCACAGCTTTTTCCAGCAAAGGAGCTAGTAGATTCGAACCGTGTACCTTTGTGTTGATAGTGCAGTTGCTTACTGGCATCCTTGCTAGGCCATCTAAAACCAGGAAGCTAAGGAAGCAGGATCTTCCAGAAGTGGCTGGAGCATCCTTATACAGCTACCATTCTTAGCACCACTGGTTCCCTCCAGAGACATTCTTATCCTGGGGGACATTTGTCAAAGTGTCAGGGAGCTCTGGTGGCCTAATGACAAGAAGCTACACTACAATCTCAAAAGCCTGTGGTTTGAGGCCACCAGTTACTCTGTGACAGAAGGATGGGCAGTCTCCTCCCTTCTGATTAACTGCCTCTGAAACCCTGCTGGAGGGTCAGCTATGGGTCATTTCCAACTCAACAATACACAACAACAAGAACATCTTTGGCTGTCATAAATGAAAGGCTGCTATTAGCATCTAGTGAGTCAGGGATGCTGGTAAACATCCTCCTAGGCACAGAACAGCCCTCCCAGCAAAGATTCATCATGCCTAAATGTTCATAGCATGACTTTAAAGAAACCCAGTGCTAAATAAATAAACCCACAGGAATTAGCAAAGAGGTTAGTGCCATAAAGAACATGTGTGAGATACTATGAGAGCATAACTAAGGTGGTCCTAAGGCATGGAAAACTTTCTTGAGGGGAAGCTTGAAGTGGACTCTGAAAAGCAGGCTTCACTCGGGCCAAGAGGATTTTATCATTCTATGGCTTTCCCATGTTTGTGATCTATGCAACTAAAGCATATCCCCAGAAGCATTTATAGAGGTTTTTAGTGAGTGCCTCATATCCCTCGAACAGGGGATGCCAGTGGAAAATAGAGTGTCACTTAAGTTGGTTAACCCAGTGAGGAACACAAACAATTTAACAAAGAGGCCACTGATACGGGGTGTTCAGGGGGCCTTAAGGACATAGCAAAGGGGTCTCAGCTCTTTCTGAAGGCTTTCTGGGGTAACTGTCATGAATCTGGTCACAGCAGAACAAATCGTGAAAGCCAAGGAGGAAAAGCACAGGTCAGCAGCCCATGTGAGAGTATGAAGGCCTGAACCTTTGCCTTCAAGGAACTGTGAGCTATATGTAATGTGGGCAGAGTGTGAGAACTGTGATGGGGAGGGGCACGGCAAGGCTCAGATCATAGCTATGACTCAAGACTTGCCTTGAAAGCACGGGGGAACCACTGTAGGATTTTGTTTTCTGTTTCAAACAAAAGTTTCCAACACTGCAGTTTAGGAAAATAAACAACGGGAACACAAGGATTTTAAACTGCGAAATGATATGGAAAAACAAGCTTCAAAGGCCAGACCACACTTGCACTCGACTGTACACAAGCTTCCAGTACAATCGTCTTGCCCTTCAGAGGAACTTGTGTGTCCTCTGGAGAAAAGAACTGGCCTCCAGCCCGGGTGTTATGTAAAATTCAGCACCTCATGCACCTCAGCTCATGCTCAGCCCCAGCTTCCCCTTCCCTCACCCACCCGTTTCTAGATTAATGAAGCAGGTGAGCAACATGAGGAAGAGGAGGATCCCCAGAGGCCTCAGGGTGATAGTTAGGATTAGTGTTTTGTAGGAATCCAAGGGTGCCAACAAGGGAGACTATCGCAGGATAAGGGAGGAGGCCCCTCCCAGACCATGAGGAGGATGGTTCATAAAGTCCTGATCAGAGAGCTCCAGAGGGGGGAGCTTCTTAGAACAGTGAAGGGAGTTACTGTACCATTAGGGATCTGGAGGAGATCCTGATAGAGCAGATTGTGAACCTGCTTGGCTGATAATGAAATGGTTGACGCCCTAGTCTCCTCAGGGTCTTCAGAAGAAAAGCCTGCCTGCCCATCTACCTGCAAAGCAGTCCCTGGGAAGGCCACTTTCTCCACATGAGTAGTTGCTCGAGTCACACTCAGGGCAACCAGTAAGGGTGTGCAGGTGGCTTGAGTTGGGCTTTGAAAGAGGATTACATTTTCTGAAGTAGGGAAGAACATTACAAACTGTTACTATTGCTGGGGAGCCGGCTCCTGTTCTCAGCCACCATGTGCAACAGAACAAAGCCTTGAGATCCTGCGCCACCTTCGATCTCTGCTGTGCTTAAATCCCCTTGTTGCAGCCGCTGGGTTGATCCATCTCATTAAAGGTCGCTCTTTTCACCTAACTTTTTTTTTCCCCACTGACTCCCAACAAACTAAAATTGTATTGAGCAAAGTCCTAGAAGCATGATGTGTCAGTGACTTTTTATTTTTCCCAAATAGTAATTTTCTAAGTGAAACCCATATTTTGGGTTGGTCTGGTGGTGGTTTTCTTTATTGTTCTTTGGTGGTGGTGGTGGTGGTGGTGGTGTGTGTGTTGTCAAATCGGATCTGACAGGAGGAGGAGATTGTCGCTCCTTCTCCAGCAGAGCATTTGGTGGATTTGAACCGCACACCTTTGGAACTGCAGTGCAGCTTCTTGCCACTAGGCCACCAAAGAGAGTTTCCTGGTTATTGTATTTTGGTTTTTTATGGGTTTTTTTTGAATTAAATTTTATTAATTTAATGAACATTTACAGAGATTTTGGATTTCCATTCATTCATTGTTGCACTATTTTCTCTACCCCCCCCGCCCAGTTCGTTCCTCTTTTTATTTTTTCCCCTTTGAAAGTCTGTTTTAATTGTCCGATTGCCACAGTGCTTGTCAAAACCAATTCTCATTAATCCCCTTTGTCAGTGTATCCTTTGCCATTCCCTATCACTCCTCCCTGAGAGAGATTTCACCGTGATTCATAAGGAAAAGGGGACAGAGTATTCTCTTAGCTACTTCCTGCTGAAAAGGGATGCTGTAGGTTTCAGAGTGAAGATCTCTCACTACTCTAAAGGGCCCCTTTGGCAATAGGAAACACATAGACTATTGTGGAGATTGATTTTGGAATTAAGATGCACTGTTGTCAGTTGTACTTAGCCATACATGTTCATATCCTTGAAGATGCATCATGGAACTGTTGCAGCCTAGAAGACACAAATTTAACAAGTTAGAAGAACATGAGTCAAAATTAAAAGCAATAATATTCTAAGTCGAGATTCTAACAGTGACACAAATCAAGTTACAGAGGAAGGTAGTTCTTAAAATAAAAGGCTTATTGACTAGCACTTTGTCTATTATAGTGTAAAGGTTAGGAACCACAAAATATAGAGGTTCAACTATGTAATTTATTGTTCTTAAGTCCTGGACCAAATTCCATCTACCACTGGGTTGTTCTACAGCTCAGAAGTCTGCATGCAAGGCAGAGGTGGAGTAAAGAACTGCTTATAAGGTTTTCCATCATTTCCAACAACTAAGAAATAGAAGAATTGAGACCTCAGAAGGCTTTTAGGACCAAATAATAGGCTCTTGTATCCAGGAGAAAATGAATATACTTACCAGTAATGTTAATGCACACGCACAGCTCTTCTGGGAGGATCTAAATCGTTGAAGTGTCCTCCTTTGTTTCCAGCTGGGAGCTGGGGCCTGTTTGCCACCAGGACCTGAGGGCCACCCTTGGCCATGTGTCCTTTAAATCCACACTTAAAGTGAGTGGGAGCTTCCTCTCTACTCCCTTGCCTATCTGTGGCTCTCGTCTATGACACTGTCTACTGAAGTGGCCCAGCTTTCCACAGTGGAAGCAATTGTGACCTCCTTTATTACCTTTGGGTGGCATTGTTTATGAGTAAGACTTCCTTTTCCTGACACAGGTCTTAAACTGGCAGCAATAGCTGCCCCAATAATTTTGGCCATTCTCTGGTTTTTTTCCCTCTAGATCCCAGCTGTTAAAAGAGGGGAAAATTTAAACAAATATACAACAAATAATTTTGAACAATATAATCTTTTAAGTTAAAGGCTAGAAATATTACCAATATGATTATTTCCAATCCAGAGATAACTTGTTCCAATGCAGTTCCTATTTTCCATAAATGGTTTTGGTAAGAAGAATATTGTAAATGTGAGTACAGTTCCACTATTCCTCCTCCATGCTATGATATAGTGTTATTAGCATGAGCAGTTATAAATCCATTGCCTTCCTTACTCTAACTTAAATTTTTTAAATTTAAATTTATTACTAATTTCAGTAAAAATTTACAGAGACTTTGGATTTCCATTCATTCATTGTT
>NW_006399902.1:588136-623489 GCF_000299155.1 Elephantulus edwardii | reverse complement strand
GCCTTTACTTGCTTCTTCCTTTTCTGGGATTCCAGTGATGTGCATGTTATTTCTCTTGATGGTGTCCCACATTATTCTTAGGTTTTCTTCTTTTTTCCTTCTTTTTTGAGTCTGCTTTTTCTCTAGCAGATCAATGGTGACAATTCTGTCTTCAATTTCACTGGTTCTGTGTTTCATCTCATCAACTCTGTTCATGTGTCCCTCCATCATGTTGACAGCCTCTGAAACATTGGACCTTATATTTTGAATAGTGGATTCTTGTTTTTCCAGTGCTGCTGATGCCTTGTTTGTTTTCTCTGCTATGTTCTGCATTGTTTTTTGAGCTCCTCCTGGTTTTTGCTTGTAGTATCTTATAATTCCTCAAGTTTGTCTTTCATCCATTGGATATATTCAGTCACTCCTCTTTTAAATTCTGTGTCAGAAAGTTCCACCAGACTTTCTGACTTTAGGAAAACCACTGATACTGTGTCACCCTTTGGGAGTGACATCTTGCTTTGCTCTTGTGTATTGTGTGGGATAGTTTGCTTTCTTCGAGACATTGATATGTTCTTGATCTGAAGACAGTGCTCTATCAGTTGGGCAGCTGCCCCACTTGTGCATTTCTCTGAACTTCTGACTTCAGAGAAATGTCAGTTCAGAGCCTGTGAGGGCAATCTCTTGTTGGTAAGACAGGTTAAAGTGCTCCCTATTAAAGACAAGTTGATTGCCCAGACGTGTAGGCACCGATGTGGAGCCAAAGGGGGTGAAGCAGGCACAGTGTTGGGTTGATCACAAGGGCAGGTCAAACACTTGGGGGACCTTGCTCAAACCTCTGTTGTCTGAGTGAGCTCATGATTGGGGTCCCTACTCAAATTTCCACTGTCCGGTTCCCACCCAGTGGTTTTTCTCAGTGTTCCCTGCCCAGTGGCACTTACGCAGGTGCCCTCACACAACAGCCCCTGCTCCAGCAGGGTCCTAGATCCAACTGGACCCAAAAAGTCAAGGTCAAATTCCCACCAACCCACTAGCCTCTCCCTGGTCTGCAGAGTCCACAAAAGCCAGCCAGTGGCTAGCTCGTTTCTGGGCAGTTGATGTGGCCCAAGAGAGCTTGGCCAAATTCCCACCAGTGGGCACACCCTTGGGTGCTCTCCCAGGTAATCAGCAATGCCCCAGTAAACCCAGTCAGGATCCTACCGGCCACCCTTTCTCCTGCCACATTAGTCCCACACAGCTCAGCTGATAGCTCCAGGTGATGGCTGGATCCACAGAGGTGCCCTGGGGTCACAGGGCTGTGGTGGGGGCTGAGGTGCATGGTTGTAGAGCTGCAAGGGGGAGCGTGGGAAGGGGGAGGAAACAAGGGGCTGTGGGGGGGCACAGGAGCACAGGGCTTGGACACTACCACCAGGAGGCAGGGGGTGGGGCTTGGGCGCTTCTGGGGATTTAAGCAGCGGCACCCTGCCTGGTGGGGTCACTGGTTCTTGTATTTTGAAACACAGTTTTTTTGTTGTGTTTTGTTTTGTTTTGTTTTACCCAGTTTTTAGGTGAGCGTATCACAGAGTAGAATAAACATTGTCTCCTGAGCTCTCGTGGCAGGAGGCTGAATTGCAACCAAAGCCGTTAGAATCCACTAGTGACCCCGCAGGAGGTCAAGAAGTCTCTCCTCCTATACCAGTAACTGCCTCTGAAGCCCACTGGAGGGTCAGCGATGAATTGGTTTTGACTCGACAGCACACAACCAACCAACCTGGCTTCTTATAGATAATAATTTATTGTCCATGTGAAGGTGTTACATGACAGCTTCCTAAGAACCTTTTTTTTTTATAATTATAGTGAAAGTTTACAGAGCAGACTAGTTTCCCATTCAAAAATTTTTGCACATCTTGTTTCCCTTTTTCTGTTTTTCTATTTTATTTAAATTTATTACTAATTTCAGTAAAAATTTAACAGAGACTTTGGATTTCCATTCATTAATTGTAACACTTTTCTCCCCTCCCAAACCTCCCCCCTAGCACACTGCCCTCTTGGAAAAGTAAAAGAAAAATTCTTTCATTGCTTTACAAACCCTCCCCCAGGTCCACTCCACCATGTAGCCTTCGCTCTAGACTCCTGTCATGACAAAAATACCCAATCACATATCCCTTTTAAACAGTTTTCTCCCTCATCTGTTTCAGTGCAGTATACATTATTGAACCCATCTTTGTCAGTCTCTCCCCAACCCTGAGGTAAGTCCTGTTTTACAACAGTGGCATCATGCAGTATTTTTCCTTTTGTGACGGAGATACTTCACTCAGAATAATGTCCGCCAGGGTCACCCATTTTGAATAATACTGCATGAGTTCCTTGTTTTTCAATGCAGCATAGTATTCCATTGTGTAAATATACCACAGCTTCTCTATCCATTCGTTTGTTGATGGACACTTAAGTTGTTTCCAACTCCTTGCTATTGTGAACAAAGCTGCAGTAAACATGGGTGTGCATATATCTGCTTGGATATCGGTTATGGTCTCTTTGGGGTATATTCCCAGTAGTGGAATTGCTGGATCAAATGGTATCTCCATTTGCAACTTTTTGAGAAAGTGCCATACCACCTTCCACAGTGGTTGCACCATTTTACACTCCCACCAACAGTGAATAAGAGTTCCAGTTTCTCCATAACCTCGCCAGCATTTGTTGCTTGACATCTTGTTTCTTGACATGGGCTGCCATCTACTCAACGCAACAGCACCCTTCCCACTTCACCCCTGAATTCCTTGTCTCCATCCCTCCCTTGGTATGGACAAATGCTGATTATTTGGTCTTGTCTGATTTATCAAGATGTAGATTCCTTGGTGATATTGATCCCTCAGTACTGTCTATTATTTGGTTTGGTGTTTATCCTGGGGTGACGGTGGGGGAGGAAAAGCCTTCCAGACTTGAAGGCTAAGGGCCAGAGTCTCTGGGGTTCCGCCAGTCTCTGTCTACCAGTAGGTATGATCTTTTTTTCGTGTCTTCACATTTTTGTTTCTCCTCCTCTGTCCAAGACATTCTGTTGCACAGCTGATCAGAGTGGCAGGTAGTGGGAGCTGGGCACCACCTAGTTCTGGTAGATGCATGATCCATTGACCTTTGGACGAAATGCTGCCTTGAGTATTTGATTTTTCTGCATTATTCTTTGCTCCTGACACCTTCCTCCTCACTACAATGTAGGCAGAATTCCTAGAGTTTGTACTCAAAGAAACCTTTGTTAAGAATGGCAGAGGAACAAGCTCAAAGGAGCTGGTCCCACATTCCAGAGGCCTCAGACTGCCCACCTCAGGTCCTTTACAAAAGGCTGGAAATCTTTATGGAAGGAGACTGCCCAGCTTTCTCCTGAGGAGGGACTGGTAGACTCAAACTTCAGAGGTTTTCTTTCGCAGCTCAATAACATAAGTCCTTATAATTTGACATTTAGAAAGAACTTAATCTGATTAAGGAGATCTGATTGCCTAGTGGGTAAGGAGTTGTGCTGTCAACTTAATGTCTAGTGGTTTGAATTTACCAAAGGCTCCTCAGGAAAAAGATAGTTATGATCTCCTGTGAAACCTAACAACCTTTGAAAATATGCTGGAAAGTCAACTGTGAGTCGGCGCCAACTCCACCGCCATGAGTGAGAGAGAGAGAATACTAACAAATTCAGTGCTTTACCTTGACTTGAAGTGAAATCTGAAGCTTAACAGGCAAATTTGTGACTCCTACCTAATTAATTGGCGTAGTCAGTAGGGAGTTGTGCTGCCTTCCAGAAGTGGACAATTCAAATCCACAGCTGTTCAGCAGGGGAAAGACGGGAATTTCCAGTGTGATTTACAGTCTCTGAAAACCTGCTGGCGGGTCAGCCATGAGTCATTAGGTTGAGTACTTTAGACTATCCCCTAGCAGTTGGGAACAAAAGATTTCTGGGACAAAAAACTCAGAATTGTATTTTTAGAAAAATCAGGCAGTAGGCTGGGTGACGATTTTGAGGAGAAAGGCAATGAAGATGTAGATCAGAACTTTCCAGGCTTCTGAATGTCAGATAAGTAAAATCTAAATTTCAAGGAACAACATGTTGTGTGCTGGCAAGTTGGAACCTAAAAATAGCTGACCCTCCGGTGGGTTTTCAGAGACAGTAAATTTTACAGGAGATTGCCGTCCTTCTGCAGAGCAGCTGGTGGATTCAAGCCTCTTGCCTTTGGAATTGACACAAGGCCACCAGAGCTCCCTCAGGAACAACAGAGATGGCCAACATTTGGGAGGCCAACAAGGGAAAAGACACTGAGAGTTGTTTTGTTAAAAAAAATAAAATAAAAATCAGATTTAAAATGGAGTTAATTCATCAGTCCCTCACAGCAGATTGATTTTCATTTCCAACTGAATCTCTCTGTGGAGTTGGGACAGCTCCACTGGCATCCATTTTAAGAGGTGAAACCCTTGACTACAGGAAACTGAAAGAAGAAAAACAGGCATTACGGCTTAAATCAAGGCTTGGGTACACCTGGAGCCCTCGGGCTTCTTAACTCTGTTGTTTTTCTTCCCTGCGCATCCACCCTGTGCCTCCAACCACTGCCATAATGTTGATGAAGATCTGTGTCTTGGGAGATGAGATAATCAAGCCTGCTTCCTCAGGGGCCAGACAAAAAAAAATCTTTCCTGCATTAACCTATGTGTGCCAGGCATCATTGTCCTTCTGCCTGAACGCTATCAGCAAGAACTCCACCTCCACACTTATTGGCAGGCACTGAAATAGGCCCTTTGCCCTGGGTGGGGCATTGGGCTAATGCCAAAAACAGCTGCAAATGGTGGAGCAGAGAGACTCAGTCTCACCTGGCTGCATCTGAAGGCAAAAAAAGTCCTGGGAGGACATGGGGCAGGTCTAAGGTAAATGAGATAAGGGACAAAAACTTCTCCAAGGTAATAGCAATTTGCATTGTACAAATGCCTTCATACACGTCTTCAGTATGTTTATTCCAGCTTCCTTATGTCATTGAGATCTTGCTGTCACCTCTACAAAAAAATCCACTCAAGTGAAAAGAGTTATTTAAAGTCTCATGATTAGCAAGCAGCAAACTGGCACCAGTAGCTAGATTCCCCAATTCAGTCTGCTCATCACACCAGTCAGCCCTGATTCTTTGGCTCCACAGTTGGCCATGGCATTCCATCCCTTCTTAGAACTCCCCCCCCCCTTTTTTTGACATGTCAAGACATGTCCAATTTTCCTAAGTGCATTTCATAGAGAGGCATTTGTTGTTATGTGGCCAACTCATAATGATCCTATGCACAGCAGCTCTAAAGCCTGCCCTATCCTGAGCTAGTTTCACTGATTCTGGCACACCTACCCCCATTACTCCAGTTACTTTATCAATCCATTTCATCCAGGGTCTTTCTCTCCTGTGCTGTCCCCTCCACCCTTCTGAGCATGATATCCTCCAGTGACCAGTCGCTGCTGGCCATGTCCCCAAAATATGTGAGACAGCTTCAAAATCCTAGCCTCCAAGGAGAAACTTGGTTTAACCCTCTTCAAGACAGACCTATTTGTTTTCTTGGTGGTGCACAGTATGTTCAAGACTCTTCTCCAGCACCACAACTCAAAGGCATCGATTCTTCTTCTGTCATCCTTAGTCATTGTCCAGCTCTCTGATGCATAGCAAGTAATTGTGAAGACCATCGCTTGGATCAGGCGCAAATTAGTCTCTAGACTGACATTGTTGCTTCTCATTATTCTGGAGAGGTCCCTGACAGCAGATTTTCCCAATGCAATTTTTCTTTTGATTTCCTGACTGCTGGTTGATCAACAAGAGTGTTGATTGTGGAGCTGAGCAAGCTAAAATTGTTAACAACCTCAATCTCTTCTTCATTTATCATGGTGCTGCCAATTGGCCCAGTGGTAAGAATCTTTATCTTCTTGATATTGAGCTTCAATCCATATTGAAGACTGCAGTCCTTGATTTTCTCAGCAAGCACTTCAGGTCCTCCTCAGTTTCAGCAAGCAAGGTTGTATCATCTGCATAATGCAAGTTGATGAGTCTTCCTCCAATGCTGGTGCCACATTCCTCTTCACAGGGTCCAGGCTCCCAAATGATCCATTCCACATATAGATTGAAAATGTATGGAGACAGGATGCATCCCTGATGCACTCCTTTCCTGATTTTGAACTGTCCAGTGTTCCCTTGCTCTGTTCTGACAACTGCTTCCTGAATATGGGTTTTACATAAGCACATCGAGTGCTCTGGGGTTTCCATTCTCCTCAAGGTTAGCCACATCAGCCAAGAATCCATCTGACACTGGCGATAATATCTCTAGTGCCATGACCTCTTCTAAACTCAGCTTGTATGAAAAAGGAAAATCAGGCCATTGAAGCTGTCTTAAAGTATTCACTCATCATGCAATAAATATTCTGGTCACCTAATATGTGAAAGGCATGGTTGTAGTTTCTAGGATGCATCAGGATGGTCCCTGACACCAAGGAGCTTAAATTCTTAATGGAGGAGAAAGAGTGAATGAATTAAAAAGTTAACAAGGTAATGGAAGACTGTAGAAGTGGTGTGAAAGAAAAAAATTGGTGATGTCCAAATGATGGAGTTGTGGTTGTCCTGTACCAGTGAGTTGGAACCGACCCATAGCTGACCCTCCAGGAGATTTTCAGAGGCAGTAAATGGCATGGGAGTTAATTGTCCATCTTTCTCCCATGGAGCAGTTGGTTAGTTTGAACCACATGCCTTGGGGTTTTCAGTGCAGCTTCTTACCACTGGGCCACCAGGGCTCCCTTAATGACAGGAAGTAACTTGTGAAATATGATGGGCAAGGAAGACCTGAATAAGAAGAAACAGCCTTTTCCAGGCAGAAGGATCTACCACATAAAAAGCCTTGGTGTGTAAACAATATGGAGCCCAAACTAGATGGTGGTAGTTATGTGTCTTCAAATCAACTGCAACTCATAATGACCTTATCAATAACAGATCTGAACTCTGCCCTATCATGTGCCATTCTCACCATTTCTGACATACTTGAGCCATTGCCATGGTCACTGTGGCTATCCATATTTTAAATTGTTAAGGGTCTTCCTCTCTTATTCTAACCCTCTGCCTTTCTAAGCATGATGTCCTTCCCCAAAGACTAGCTATTTCTAACAACATACCGAAAGTATGTGAGACATACTTTCACCAGCCTTGCTTCCAAGGAGCACTCCAGTTTCACCTTCTCCAAGACAGACCTGTTTGTTCTGATAGTATATTAGATGTTGAGTACTCTTGTTCAACATTACAATTTAAAGGCAGTGATTTTTCTACTTTCATCCTGAGTCACTGTCCAACTTTCAGATGCATAGCAAATAATTGAGAAGAACAGGGTTGAACCAGGCACATCTTAGTTTTTAAAGTGACATCACTACTTTTTTAGTACTTTGGGAAAATCGCTAACAACAGATTTTCCCATGGCAACATGATTTTTTTTGCTGCAATCAAGGGTGTTGATTGTGGATCCAAGTAAGATGAAGTCATTGACACTTTCAATTTTTTTTTTTCGTCTATCATCTTTTCTCTGTCTATTGGCCCCATTATGAAGATTTTTGTTTTCTTGATGGTGAGATGTTAATCCTCTACAGCAAGTGCTTCAAGTCATCTCACTTTCTAGTGAGCAAGGTCATGCCACATTCTTCTTCAATAAAGTCCAGCTTCTTGAATGACTCACTCAGCATACAAATTGAATAGATATGGAGAAAGGATACAACCCTGATGCACACTTTTGATTTTAAACCATGCAGTGTTCCTTTGCTCTGTTCAGACAACACCTTATTGGTCTAGGTAAAGGTTGTGCATGAGTACAATTAAATGTTCTTGTATTCACATTCTTCTCAATGTCAACCATAATTTCTTATGATCCACCTAGTCAAATGTCTTTGCATAGTCAATAAAATACAGATAGACATCCTTCTGCAATTCTCCGCTTTTAGCCTAGGTCCATCTGGCATCAGTGATGATAACCCTGGTGGCACAGCCTCTTCTAAATCGATTTTGAACTTTTGGTAGCTCTCCGTTGATGTGCTGGCCTAACTGCTTTTGATTAATCTTTGATAAATTTTGCTTGCATGTGATATTGTTTGATAATTTCCACATTCTTCTGTATCATCTTTTTTTGGACAGAATGGGAATAAACATGAACCTCTTCAATGAGCTTGTCAGGTAGCTGTGTTCTACATTTCTTGGCACAACCTGGTGAGCACGTCCAGGGCTTCATCTGTTTGTTTGAATATGTCAATTGGTATTCCATCAATTCCTGGGGCCTTATTTTTTGCCAGTGCCTTGAGTGCAGCTTGTATATATGTAACACTGTGTTTTCTCATGCTACCATTTGAAATCTCTTGCTCACCTTTTTATATTTCGTTTCTTTAGGTGTCTCTAACATTCTAGTGTAATTTTCAGTCTTTTCTGACATCCACTTTGGCCTTTTCTTTCTTCCCTGTCTATGTCATGACCTTTTGCTTTCTTTCTAGATGTCATTTTTTTAATAACAATTCTTTTTTATTTTATTTCATTATTTTTTGTATGTACCGTCAAGTCAGATCTGACTGGTACAGGAGGAGATTGTTCCTCCTTCTCCAGCAGAGCATCTGGTGGATTCGAACCACTCACCTCTGAGATTGCAGTACAGCTTCTTGCCACTAGGCCACCAGAGCTTGCCCTAGATGTCATTCTCTTTTTTTTTTTTTTTTCTATTTATTTTTTTTTCTTAGATGATGTCCGTCCCTCACCCGGCACGGCTTAGGCCCGGCCCGGGAGAGCACGATGATAGATGTCATTCTTGATGTCATTCAACAGCTCATCTAGTCTTCTATCATTTAGTGTTCAGTGCCTCAGATCTCTTATTGAGATAGTTTTTAAATTCAGGTGTGATAGATTCAAAGTCATGTTTTGGTTCTCTTAGCCTTGTTTTCATTTTCTTCCACTTTAGTTTGAACTCATACATGAGTAGTTGATGGTCTGTTCCACAGTCAACACCTGACCTGGTTTTGACTAATGATATTGAGCTTCTCTAACAATTTTGTTGTTGTTTTGTTTTGAAAGTTTATTTTTGTTGTTGTTAGGTCTAATATAGTTAATCTAATTCCTGAGTAGTCTATCAGGTGAAGTATATGTGTATAGTTGCCATGTATGTATTTTTTTAAAAAAGATATTTGCAGTGAATAAGTCATTATTTGTACAAGATTCATTCAGTCAAATTAGTAGGTGAAAATGGATTTTTTTAAGAATTATGATTTAAGGCAGTCATCTCCCACTCGCATAATGGCTGTCCTCAGACCCCTGGTGAAGCCAAAGATCATAAAAAAGAGGACCAAGAAGTTCACCCGCCACCTGTCAGACCCTTATGTCACAATTAAGTGGTGCAAGCCCAGAGGCATTGACAGCAGGGTTCAGAGAAGCCTTAAGGGCCAGATCTTGATGCCCAACACTCGTTACGGTAGCAACAAGAAGACAAAGCACATGCTGCCCAGTGGCTTCCGCAGATTCCTACTCCACAATGTCAAAGAGCTGGAGGTGCTGCTGATGTGCAACAAATCTTAATGTGCTGAGACTG
Organism: Elephantulus edwardii; assembly: GCF_000299155.1. NCBI lineage: Eukaryota > Metazoa > Chordata > Mammalia > Macroscelidea > Macroscelididae > Elephantulus > Elephantulus edwardii. Next base: position 613,946 of record NW_006399902.1, on the reverse strand, counting down.
TGCACAGTTTCCTTCCAAGAACCGCAAAGCCACTGGGGAAAGAAAAGCCCGGCTTGGCCATTAGAGTCACCAATCCCAATGGCAGACTGCGCAGTAAAGAAAAGGAATAGAAAGCTTGTTTGCATGTTTTATTTGTGCTTAATAAACCATAAAAACTGCAAAAAAATATTATTTAAGTGGAAGTTTACAAAGCAATTGGTTGTTCATTCAACCAATCATACACATTTTCTTTTAATTACAATACTCAGTGTAACAGTATGCTTCTCACTTTCTGCCTGTGATTCTTGTTTCCATTAATCCTTCTACTTCTTCCTACCTCATGGGCTTTATTTTTGGGCAATGTTGCCCTTTTTCTATTATATGGCTGGTCATGCTAAGGAATGAGTGCCTGACTTGGAGTCATCTTATAGACCTGTCTGTTGTGGGGCTGAACGTTGAGCCACAAAAGGTAATTTTATTCCAGATTTGAAAGATGACTAAACATTATGATTGGGACTTCCCCTATTCTCTAACAGACCAGTAAGCCTGGCCATTTCTGTGTGTTTGAGTTTTATTCCATATTTCCCCAGCCCCTCCTCTATCCAGGAGCTTCTGTGATCCCTTTTAGAGGAATGAGCCTAGCACCATCACATTCTTCTGGTCTCGGGGATGGATTCCTGCATCTCTAGAAGGAAGAAGCAACAAGTCAGTCCAAATGATAGATTAAGGAAGGTCTCAGCTTTGGCAGGTTGATGGATAGAGGTGCCATTCCTACATTTGGGGCTCAGGAGGAGGGGCAGACTTTGAAGAAAGACAGTTCTTCTCTTTGAAGCTCTTTTCCATCTATACAATACTTGATGAAACAACCAAGGTCAACATTAGTTGTCACAAGTGTTCAGGTCTTTCGTTCATAGGGTCGCTATGAGTCGTCTACAACACAATGGCACTTAACAACAACAACAACAACTCATACCTTACTAAATTCCAAATGGCTTAAAGATTGTTGTGGCTGTTGTTATGTGCCATTGAGTCGCTTGCGACTCATAGTGACCCTATGTACATCAGCCCTAAACTCTGCTCTGTCCTGTGTCAGTCGCACCATCTCTGACACACCCATCCTGATTACCCCAATAACTGAATCAATCCACCTCACAGAGGGCCTTCCCCTCCTGCGCTGTCCCTACACCATCCCAAGCATGATGTCCCTCTCCAAGGACCGGTCCATCCTTACAACATGACCAAAGTATGTTAGCCAGAGCCTCAGAATCCTTGCCTCCAAGGAGCAGTCCGGTTTAACCCTCTCCAGGGTGAATATGGTTTTTTTTCCCCTAGCAGTCCATGGTACCCTCAATACTCTTCTCCAGCACCACAGCTCAAAGGCATCAATTCTCCTATCCTCCTTGGTCATTGTCCAACTCTCTGATGCATAACAAGTGATAGAAAAGACCATAGCCTGTATCAGATGCACGTTAGTCTCCAGAGAGACACCATTGCTCTTCAGTACTTTGGAGAGGTCCCTAACAGCAGACTTTCCCATTGCAATACGTCTTTTAATTTCCTGGCTATTGGTACCAAGACTGTTGACTGTGGAGGCAAGCAAACTAAAGCTGTGTACAATCTCAATCTCTTCACCATCCATCCTGATGCTGCCAATTGGTCCAGTGGTGAGAATCTTTCTTGACATTGAGCCTCAATCCATTTTGGAGCCTGCAGTCCTTGACCCTCTGCAGCAAACGCTTCAGGTCCTCCTCAGTTTCAGCAAGCAGGGTTGTGTCATCTGCATAACGCAGATTGTTGATAGATCTTCCACCAGTCTTGACCCCACATTTCTCCTTATAGAGTCCTGCCTCCCGGATAATCTGTTCTGCATACAGGTTGAAAAGGTATGGAGATAGGACACACCCCTGGCATACGCCCTTCCCTATTTTGAACCATGCAGTGCTTTCTTGCTCTGTTCTGACGACTGCCTCTTGGTCCAACTATATGTTTCCCATTAGCACGATCAAGTGTTCTGGGATTCCCATTCTTCTCAGAGTTAGCCACAGTTTGTTATGATCCACACAGTCAAACGCCTTTGCATAGTCAACGAAACACTCTAGACATTCCTCTGGTATTCCCTGCTTTCAGCTAAGATCCATCTAACATTAGCTACAATATTCCTAGTGCCACGACCCCTTCTAAACCCAGCCTGGACTTCTGGCAGTTTTCTGCTGATGTACTGGTCCAGTTGTTTTTAGATAATCTTCAGTAGAATCTTGCTTGCATGTGAAATCAATGAGATTGTTCTATAGTATCCACACTCTGTTGGATCACCCTTCTTTGGGATGGGAACAAATATAGATCTCCTCCAGTAAGTTGGCCAAGTGGTTGTTCTCCAGATTTCTTGGCACAACTTGCTGAGCACATCCCAGGCAGCATCTGTTAGCTGAAATATGTCAATTGGTATACCATCTATTCCTGGGGACTTATTTTTTGCCATTTCCTTCAAAGCAACCTGAACTTCTTCCTTCATCACCAAAAACAAACCCTACAGTGACAAGAGGAACAATTCAGAAAAGAGAGTGAGAATGGTTGTACAACTCAAAGAATAAAGCAATTATAAATAAATGATACATGTAGAAACTCTTGAACTGGCATATTTTGCTGTGTTTATTTTAAACAACACCAAAATTAATCACTTTTAAAACAAGTTCTAAAAATGACAAAGTATGTTGTTTTGTACCATAGTTTCTGAACCAACCCATAGCTGACCCTAAGATGGGTTGAGGCATTTAATCACACAGGAGAAGATTGCCCATCCTCCCATGGAGCAGCTGGTGGTCTCAAAACTGCATGCCTTGAGGATTGCAGCACAGCTTCTCCACCAGAGGGGTTTTTTTGGTGGGTTTTTTTTTTTAAATTTTAATAATTTTAATGAACATTTACAGAGATTTTAGATTTACATTCATTCAGTGCTGCACTTCTCTCCCCGCCCAGCCCTCCTCTCGGCGAAGGTTTGGTTTTTTTTTTTAAATCTCAGTGAAAAGGCTTTTCAAACTACAACACAAAACCCAAATTAAAAATAAAGATGGAGAAATTTATATCTATCTATCTATATCTATTTATTGGCATTGCAAAAAAAAATATCTTAGGCACAGTCACAGAACAAACCAGGAAAAAATATTTGCAATTCATAAGACGGAGCTAATTTTCTTAATATGTAGTAAGTTTCCATCAGTCAATAAGAAAAGGATCTAAACAGACTTTCAAGGGGGGGAAAAAAGAGGAACGAACTGGGGAGGAGGGTAGAGAAAATAGTGCAACAATGAATGAATGGAAACCCAAAATCTCTGTAAATGTTCATTAAAATTAATAAAATTTAATTAAAAAAAGAAATTAAAAAAAAAGGATCTAACAGAAAAATGGCCAAAGATATAAACATACAAAAAGGATATATAAATAGTTGTTAAACGTATCAAGAAACTCATGCTACTCATGATTGCAAATGAAAACTACCCCCAAGATACTATTTTTCACCTATCAGATTAGCAAAGATCAAAAAATCGGATACGAGCATTAGTGAGGATGTGGGGAAACAGGATGGAGGAGAGTTGAGCAATCTCAAATCTACAAATGCCTACACCCTTTGACTCAGCTCTCCTCCTTCTAGGAATCAATCCTGCTTATATATGCGTGTGTGTATATAGAGTCATTCAAAAGATTGGGAGCCCAGTGTTCTTCACTAGGGGGCTGGTTAAATAATTATGCATAAAATGGAGCAATTAAAGAGACCTAAAGAATCTCCCATTATACTCATGGAATGATATGTATGGCACAATTTCTTTCTCCTTGCCATCAATTCAGAACCAACTCACAGATTCTTTATTTGAAAAACCCTTCAGCAGGTTTTCGAAGACTGTCAATCACATGGGAGTAACTTGCTTTTTCTCCCACAGAGACTCTGGTGGATTCAAACTGTCAGAGGTGCCACTATTGGGTTAGGAGCACAATTCTTTACAAGATTAGCTACCAAACCTCACCCACATAGGACCCTTCTCTGCTTTTATGTGTAAAGCCCCTTTGGAAGGGCATTTAAGGAATTATTGCATTGTTATTGCATTATTGCTTTGCCTCCTGGAAAGAAAAGTGGGTATCTGGAGGATGAAGATGGGAAGACTAATTATTTGAATGATTTGAATTTTGGACTAGTGAACCCCTTTGAAATATATTTTCAAAATAACAAACAAATACAATTCCTTTGTATTTCTAGGAAAGGGCCCTGGTGTCATAAGGGTTAAGTGTCCACCTGCTAACAGAAGGCTTAACACATGAGGAGATCCAAAAGGCCTACTGATATGCCAGTAATAGGACGAGTCCTTTTTAAGAACATCTAGAAAGGGGGAGGTCAGTGAAGCAGATAACCCTCAACAAGATGGATCAACATAGTGTCTACAGCAGTGGTCTCAAGTGTATCAGAGAATATGGTAAGGAGAGGGTCACTAAGAGTCATAGTCAATGGCGCCTAAAAACAGCAACACTGTTAAATAAGGTTGCTATGACTCTGTTGGTGTAGTACCTTCAAGGTCGCACTGCGAACTCAAAGGGGCCCGTCTGCTGGTTCAAGTCCACCAGTGGCTCTGCAGGACAAAGACAGGCAAAAACCTCCCTTGACATTTACAGCCTTGGAAAGCCCAACAGAGGTGAGCTATGAGTTGGTTCTGATTAGATGGGAATGAGAGCTAGAAAGATGAGTCAAAATAAACTCCATGACACATAACAACAACATGATTCTAGGTAAAGAACCTAAAAATATTGGTTCTAGAAGAGAATTTCAGTTTCTTGAGCTTCTAGCAGTTTAACTGTCCCAACCACTTCTTATACCAACCACCCCCTTTAGTTATCCTGACTGTCCCTTGAGATGAGCAAAAATTATTCTAACTTTATAGATTAGGACATAGATTGAAATAGATAATTTACTGTCTCATACTTAGACCTCAACGTCCTAGCCTTTCTTATCTCCTACATTGCTTCTATTTAAGCATTGTACTATCTTTTATATATTAGTGGTGTCATTTATTGGGCACTTTGGGTGTAAAATGCTTTTGGTACCTATTTATATAATTCTCAAGATATGTCTGTAAAGTAAGATTGTTATCCTTTTGTAGAAAAGGTAAACTGAGGCTCAGAAATGCTTAGGAGCCCAAGATCAGAACCCCTCCCCGCCTCGCAAGGAGAAAAACCCTCAAGGCGTCCCCACTTCCCCTTCACAGCAACCCTGAAAGATAAAACTGCCCCGTGGTTTCTAAGGCAGAAATCTCTATGAAAACAGACTCTCACCCTTCTGCAGAGATGAGTTCGAATTGCTGGGGCTTTGGTTAACACTTAATCACTGCGTCGCCAAAGCTCAAACATTGATCCATTAAAAAACCCCTCATTGCTGTAGAATTAGAACTGACTAATAGCTGACCCTCCAGCAGGCTTTAGAAGGTTGTAAATCGCATGAGACGAGATTGCTCATCTTTCGCCTTCAGAGACGGGTGGGTTCGAAACTGCCAGGGTCACCGCCTTTGGAAAAGCAGTACAACTCCCTACGGGACTAAGCCATCAAAGCGTTAGGCCAAGTTCAAAAGTATAATTCTTATATAAAACCTCCTGTTCGATAGGGAAACTACTCCCGGTTCAAAGGACAAAAGAACTAACGCTGAGCTAGGAGCAAATCCCAGAGTAGAAAGACGCAGACATTTCCGGGAGGAGGGACAAGGCTGCTGGACGGCGGAAAACGACGCCGTCCCCCCGGGGACGAACACGGGCGAGGACGCGCCGGAGCACGGCCTGTCAATCACCTGCCCCGCCCCACGCCGGCGCGCCCCGCGCAGGCTCCGCCCCCTACTCCTGGTGGGGCGGGAAGCTAGCGCGCGCGCTCCCTCCCGTTACATCTGCCTAAGGGGAAGGCGGGGGAAGCGGGAGGCGCGCGCTCGCGAGCTACGTGCTCGCGTACGTCGCCGGGGTTCGGCTGCGTCCCTCCGGCCTCCCGCCCGTTGCCGCTGCCGTCGTCGCCGCTGCCGCCGCGCTCTCGCTTCACCGGCCGCCGCCTAGGGGGGCTGGGGCCGGGCCAAGCCACGACTGCCGTTGCCGGGATGCCTCGAGTGTACATCGGCCGCCTGAGTTACCAGGCCCGGGAGCGCGATGTGGAGCGCTTCTTTAAGGGCTACGGGAAGATCCTGGAGGTGGATTTGAAGAACGGGTGAGGAGGACGGAAACAGGGCTAGCCGGGTGGGAACAGGGTCCTGACTGTGCCATGGGCAGGCCATGGGGACGGAAGAAGAACGCCTGCCTCGCGCTCAGCAGCCACCGGCCTGGTCGAGCTCCGCCATAGTCGCGGCGCCTTGGGGGCGCGGGTAGGCCCCGGTTCCCACTGCGCCTGCGCGGGTGGGGGTGGTGGAGGGATAATGGGAACCATGGTGAGCCTCAGAGTGGGACGGGGTTAAGGAAAAGCCGAGTGGGATTGGGGCTCTGGGCGAGAGCTCCTCGGTGCCGGAAAGGCTTAAGTTTTTCCTTTCCGGGCCCCGGGATTGAGGCCTGTAACCAGTCGTAGAGATCGACCTTTCCCGCTTTGGAGGGTTGTTGGAAATAAAGAGGATTTCCTGTCTCCTTTTTACCTCTTGCCCCTGTCTAGTGGATCAGACCGTCACCACGCATCTTCCCTGGGGACAGGAACCCTGGGAGGGGAGGCCCATTTTAGGTCTGCCATGTGCACTCCGGTTTTGGGCGGGAGACTCCAGTTTGAACAGTGTAGTGACAGTTTCGAAAGTATCGTCTTGCCGTGCTGAAGGCCCTCCCCGGTCCCCCGCGCGAGGGTCAATTAAAGTCTTAACTCGTTATCTTTTAGACTCCGGGGCAGAGTTTCCATGCTGTGGTTTCCGTCCACCAGCTTGCTAAAAAAAAATGCTTTGCCGTTAAAGAATTTGTTCTTAGAGAAGGCTGGCCACCTTACTTAGGGTCGGTTTCGTCTAATTCATGCAAAAAAGAGACACTTTTTTCTCGAGATTGCTAGTATCTTGCTTTTCCGAGAGTACAGCCTGATAATTATTTCTAATTCATCTACCTACTTTGGCAGAGAAGAGCCAGCAGGGATAAAGGGTTGCAGGGAAAACAGATGAGTCAGGCTTGGAGAAGAGACTCCACACCGAAAACTATACGATCCCGGAAATGTTAGATTGGAGAACTTGAAAGAAAGTAGGGAAACTTTTTAGACCCTTGAACGATGGATGTTGACTTCTTTAATTCTTCTACATTGCAACAAGTTAGATACGGTTACCGGTTACCGTTTATACTCCCCAGTGTAATACGACACTTGAGACATTATGAAAGAGATACTTAAGTTGCATATTTGAGAAAAATTAGTAGCTACCAGGTGCTCTGTTGTTTTCTTGGATTCTAAAATCCATCTCAAATTGATCTTAGTTGGAGGCACCTTCTTGCTGAGGAAAAAAAAATGTCCTAATGAAAATGCTTGTGAATATTGATTTTTTTTTTTTTAAAGTCTTGGGAAATTTCCCACTTTGTAGAACAGTGTTTTCACTTAGGAATAGACAAGAAAGTGGGGAATTTTTCTATTAGTGTTACTGAGCTGAGATAGCAAATTTAAAACGTCATCCCCCCCTCCCAGCCCAACTAAATTGACAAAGTATTAAAAAAACACACCCAACATGTTGGACACTAACATTTTCATTTACAGTAACTCCAGATGATGTAGTCCATAGAGAGTTGTCCTGCTAACCATTCCTCTAGGCCATTCCTCTGATGGTTCAAATCCACCAGGGGCTCCTTGGAAAAAAGATGTCAGGCATTTTCTTCCTGTGCAATTTACAGCCTTGGAAAATCTACTGGAAGGTCTTCTATGAGTCTCAAAAGCAATGAAATAAGATTTTAATTTTGCTTTTTTGTCACAAAATTGTTCTTTCCTAACCATGTACTGTACTTAAAAGTGCTATAATAGGCAACAGATTGGATTTGTTATAGTTTGCCACCTTCTGGTCTACAAGATAGTCCCCCTTAAGTTAAGGCCAGCGGTTACGTTTGGGTCAACAGCTCTAACAAATGTAACTTTTTTTTGTCATTATTTCAGAAATAACTTTTGCTATAAAACTGAGGTTTTGGGATTTATGTTAGTATAAACCAAACCTCTTGCCATTGTGTCCATTTCAGCTTATAGTCACCTTAAAAACAGATTATAACTGCTCCAGAGATTAATTAAATTTGTGGAGAAAGCATGGGATTTGAAGCCAAGCAGACCTAGGTTTGACTTTATCATTTATAAGTTGTTGGCAAGTTATTATAAACTTAAATGTCCTCAGCCACAAGGAAAAGGATGAGTGAAATAAATGTAAAATATTTGACTTTTAGCCAGTGAATGGTAATTATGAACAGAGATTTGATTGTGGTTCTTAGATGACATCTTTGTCATCTTAGTACAGGTGTTCAACAACAAAGCATATGTAGATAGGTCTCTTTTTTGAGATTATTTTGTTGCTCTATAAGCAGAAAATGATGTTAATGAGAAAACTGATGAATGTACCAAATATTGATTACCCACAATTGATAATGAGCTCTAGTGGCTGAGTGGTAAAGAATTGCACTACCAGCGCAGAGGTAAGCTGTTTGAATCCACCAGCTGCTCTGCAGGAGAAGGATGGTCAGTCTTCTCATATCAGTTTTAACTTGAACAGTACACAAGATACTTGTCACAGCATATAATTGGGGAAAAGGCAGAAAAACCATTTTGCCCTTGAGTAAGTATATGGTTATAATTTGCACATGCTTTCACTGGTCTATCTTCTGTTTCCCTGGAAGTGATGATTTGACATCATTTGACAAGCCTATTTCTAGGGTTTTTTAGGTTTTTTTCCTTTTTGCAACCCAAAATAAAAAATGCCATGTGCAATTTTAGTTCTCATAAAGAAAAAAATTCTTCTTCTCACTTTAACTAAAGCTTATAGTGGTTTACTTGAAAAGATTTACCTGAAATGGCTTTGAAGAATGACATTAATAGACTTGGAATGAAGAGCAGTGTCTGGGAGTAACTAACTGATGGTGAGGAAGTGGTTCCATAAAGAAATTTTTGAGAAATAATAAACTAACTTAAATTATTAGCCTCATGAAGGAAGTTGCAGTTTGACAGCATAACCCAGAAACAACTAAGCATTCAAAATCATGGATTCAAAAGTCTTTGGAGAAGAAAAATGAAATGGTACACAAAGACAAAGCTACTTTCAAGAACCTAAACACGAGAGTCTCATTTTGGAAACTTTACAGTTAGGATATTCACTGAAATGAGTTCTTCAAAGTCACTATTGAAATAAATGGAAAGTCATTTGAAAGTTTTAGAAGATAGTTCTAATAATCAAGTGATGAGTACAAATGACCTAGTGTAGAGCATTAATGTGTTGTGTTGCTAACTAAAAAGTCACCCATTCAAATCCACTAGCTCCTCAACAGGAGAAAGATGAGCAATCTCTTCCTGTAAAGACTTACAGGTTCAGAAATCCAGTAGAGGGTTGCTGTGAGTTGGAATCAGCTTGATGGCAGTGCAGTTTTTGTGCACAACATTCAAGTAATTGCAGAGGAAAATGACTTGGGAAGAACAGCAGTAAAGATGAAGTTCGAGTAAAAATTGACATGACTGGATAGCAACGTGAAAGGAGAGTACATAAAAAAGCAAGAAAATGTTGATTTTAACAGTACCTGTAAACTCACAGTCCTGGAAACGGAGAAGGATAGTGAATTATGAGAAGCATTTTGAACCTATCTGGATTGTGATTACTGACAATTAGACGAGTAAAACTTGGATGGATAGGTCTTTGAACAATTGCTCACAGGTTCAGATTTCTGGTAGAAGTGACATTTAGGTTATTATCAGGGTGAGACGTGGGAATTGTGATGGACTACTACTCTCAAGGCCTGGCAGTGTTTCCTTGAAGATTAAAGCCAAAAAAACCCTGGAGAACCAATTTCTCCAGTACATGTCATAATAAGGCAGAATTGACTCAGTAACAGTAGGTGTGTTACAGTGAAGGATTGTTGATAGAGTTCAACATTAATTAGGGCATGAAATACTTGTATAATAGAAAGTTGTAAAATAGATAAACTTTTCAAAGGAGATTTTGGTGACCAGGATAGAATTTTATGGACTCTCTTGGAATTTGGAAAAGTTTTTTGTGTAGTAGTTAGTTAGTTACCGGCCATGTTCATGTCCTTGCTCTATACAATGTCACAATCAATCCCTGATTTCTAAAAGCAATTATAAAATCATCAGAGATCCTATTAAGAGCACCTTCTTAAAAGATTTCATCAGGGTTGCCTCTCTTTTGGAGGACTTCTTGAAAAATGGATCAGTTTGGGACCACAAACTTGACGTGATTTCCCAGGATCATAATGAACCACTTCAGAGTCCAGTAGTGTCGCCTGCATTCCTGCCTCCTTCACTAACTAGTATGGGACCAGGGGAGGACCCTAGGGATGTGTCAAGGATGGATCTGTGTTGGCAGTCCCATACCCGCCCATCTCTAGGGTAATTAACTTGCTATCTTGTATGTAAATGCTATTAATTTTATAAAATTATTAATACATTTAAGAAATATTTTAACTAAAAACCAAAAATACTTTAACCAGGAGGAAGCAAATGAATATCAACACATTAATGTGCAAGTGCCTATTTGGTTCACTGTCAGAACTATAATCCCTACTTGTATTTTACTCAATCTATTGGCAAAGAAATTAAATAAGACACTGAAAAAAAATGTTCTAAAATTAATACTGAATGTAACATTTTTAAGCACCATCATAGAAAGACAGCTTTTCCCCACCATTATTGTTAGATGCTATCAAGTCAACGACTACTCATAGCAACCGTATGAAAAACAGATCTGAACCTTACTGTATTTTGTACCATCCTCATGATCTCTGATACGCTTGAGCCCATTGTTACAGACATTGTGCCAATTCATCTTATTGGGGGTCTTCCTCTTTTTTCTGACTCTCTACCTTTCTCTTCCTGTTGGTTTTTGTTTTTGGAGGGTTTTTTTTTTGTTTTTTGGTTTTATCCCCCCTGTGTATGTGAGACAAAGTTTCACCATTGTTGCCTCTTAGAAACACCTTGGCAGGTATTTCCTCCAAGGCAGATTTGTTCTTTTGGCAGTCTCCCTCACTGTTGTTAAGTGCTGTGGAGTACTACGACTCATAGCTGACCCTCTGATAGGTTTTCAGAGGCTGTAAATTGCCCTAGAGGAGATTGCCCATCTTTCTTCTGCAGAGCAGCTGATGGATTTTATCCACATGCCTTGTGTTGTTGGCAGCACAATTCCTTACTGCATGGCCACCAGAGCTCCTGTTAGGCTTTTTTTCTTTAAAAAAATTTTGCTCTGTGTGTGTGTTTGTGTACCATCAAATTGGATCTGACTGGTACAGGAGTAGATTGCCCCTTCTCCAGCAGAGCATCTGGTGGATTCGAACCAAGTATCTCTGGGATTGCAGTGCACCTTCTTGCCACTAGGCCACCAAAGCTCCCTAGACTTAAAAATAAACTGTTACCTGTTTAACAGGTTGCTGCACACTTTTTAAATTGACAACTGTGCTTAGAAACACGTTTGCCGTCATTTGTGGCAACGTGTTGAATCAGTACAGAAATGTTTTGTTTTTAGTTCTTTCATTTCTGTAGTACCACCAAGTAAGATTTTGTGGTTTCAGACAGTTCTTTATATCCCACCCCCTACATTTCATTTCTTGAATAAAACTAAATCTATAGAATATCTCACCCTGCCTGTTGATGTCATGTGTTGTTGCATCAGAAGCAACTCCTAGTTGCCCCCACTAGAGGGTTTTCAGAGGCTGTAGATTTTATAGGAGGAGATTTTCCATTTTTCTTCCTCAAAGCAGCTGGTGGATTGGAAATATTTGCCTTTGGGCAAATGGAGATTCTTAACCACTGAGCCATCCAAGATTCCTTACCTGCCCAGCAACTGAAAGAATAAATGCCCGTCATTAAGGTTTTTTTCTTGATTAAGGGCCTGAATTAAAACTTTTAAGAGAAGCGGGCTGTACATTCTGTGCATTTCATAACCTGGGCTTTATAAGTGAAATTTTAAGTCGCTAGAATTTTCTGGAATATGTTGGTGTTTTAAAATGGATTTTCACTGTATTTAAGTATTAGCATGAAAGTTTTGTTTTCATCCTTATTGAAATGTTTGCTAATATATTGGAAGATTATTCATTTCAGTAAGTCAGGATGTTAAGTATGTCGTAATCACTGTAGGGCATTGCTTTGCAGAATATACTGACATGAATCTATACCAAATCCCAGAACCTACACAGAGATTTTCTCTTTTGACTGAATCCCTGTTGGGAATTTCTTTTTTGTCTTTTTAAAGGGGAAATACAGTTAGTTTAATGTTCTAGGTCATTGAATTTAGGTTAATTGGTCTAGTAGTGAATCCTTAATCACCCTTTTATCACAAAACGACAGTGCTTTTATCATTTTTCAGTGAAAATGATACTTAACATCTAAAGAAAAAGGAAACACTTTCCCTTTAATTTTCTTTTTTTTTAATGGGTCAGTCTGCCTTCAGAAATAATACCACAGTTGGATATATATGTACCAAGGATTTGGGTCTATATGTCAAGAAAACTAGGTAGGGTATTTAGTTCTAGGTTGATTTTATAATGATCTAAAAGAGACTAAAAACATAGCTTTATGTAAAGGAGAGTTTGAACAACATTTATATTTAACTAAAAGGAAGGGCTCTTTATTTTAGTATTTTAACTTTTTTTAAGTAGCATGTTTATTTCTGACTTAGAAAAGCTCTAAAATTTTATCATTTCCTTTTTCCATGTAAAAAGTGAAAAATTTGTTAACACTGCAGTGAACCCTTTTTTTGTCAGTCATTGTATACACTTCTAATTGTTCCTTAGGGCAGATTCCTAAAACTAAACTTCTGGAATCAAAGCATTTTTAAGGTTTTTCATAGCTATTGGTTTCCTTGTTCTTTAGACAAATATCGCCATTTATCTTTTTACATACCATATTTAAGAGTCCTTATTTAAAAAAAAAACAAACACCACAGTTGTGTCTTGGGGAAAAAAGGCAACCAGGGTGCTCCTTATGACTTCGTTGTCATATATGATGGTTGTTGTCAAGAGGGTCTTAGTCCTTTGGTGGGAAAGGTAGAGTCAGAGAAGGAAAGGATAAGATGCATTTCTGCAGTGGCCTTAAGCATAGTAGAGATTGGGGGAATGGTACAGTTTCTAGAACAAGGTTCAGCTGGTTGCTATGAGTCGGATTCACCTTGATGGCACCTACTACTAATTTTCTGAACTCTCCATTGCTCAGGCGGTTTTTGTGTTTGGTTTTATTAAAATATTTAAAGTTTATGTCAAGGAATCAGCTCATTCATTTATCCCAAGAACTTTTTTTCAAAATAACTTTTGAAGAATATTTTTTATAATGGTCTTCTGTATAATTTCTAGAACTCTTTCTACTTAATCAGATTAAGTAGAAAAAGTGTATGAAATTGTATCAGTTTTTCCATTACGTTAAAATTCGGTTCATAACAGTTTACATGCACTGGTAGTGTTAGGAGCAAATCCATGTCATAACTTCATCAGCATTAAACATCCTAAATATATCTAAGTAGCTAATGATTTTAACTTAGGTTTACAGAAAGGTTGGGTTTTCATTCATTTTTTTATATTTCCTCCTTCCCCTCCCTCAGTCATTTTGCAGTGCACCTCTTGTTCCAGATTGTTGTCTTAGCATCCTTATTTTATAAAATATTTTCTAATTTAACAGGTAAAGATGATCTCATCTATACTAATCAAAGACCTTTTATCTCATCTATACTAATCAAAGACCTTTTTCTTAAACAGTTTAAAAAAATTAAGAAACAGGACTGTGGGCAAAGTATCATTCCATTGTTGTTTTTATTAGTAATATACTTACAAATGTGACCAAGTTTTTTATGTGCTTTCCAAAGAGATTTAAGTATGTTACTTTTTCCTTCCTGTCCCCAGATACAGGATAATAATTAATATTTTAATTTGGAGAAATCAGTGCCATGAGAAAATACTGTATTGAGATTTTGACCAACCCTAGTTTTACTAGCATAAATTGCCCGGCTTCAGATTCATTCTCCTTGGACTGGTTTCCCGGTCAGTTTGTAGTATGAACAAACATTATTTGTAATTATTTGACTAAGTAATTTTATATTCCTGCTTCCGTTTTACATTTTTCTTCTACCTTCCTCATTGAGTGGCCCTGCTGACACAATCGTTAAGTACTCAGCTGCTAACCAAAAGGTTGGTGGTTTAAATCCACCAGCAGGTCCTGTGGGAGAGAAGACTTGACAATCTGTTCCTGTAAAGATTTTTAGCCTAGGAAACTCTGGAGTTTCTGCACTGTTCTGTATGGTTGCCATGCATCATAATCAACAGCACACAAGAAACTGGCATTATGCCCAGTGGCCCAGAATGAGGATATCTACTGGGTAACACAAACAAGTGCTAGGCAGCTAACCAAAAGATTGGTGGTTCACATCCATTCTGTTGCCTGGCAAAATGGACCTAGTTGTCTGCTTCTGAGAGACTACAGCCTTGAAAACCCTGTGGAGCAGTTCTATTCTGCATGCATGGGTTAGTATGAATCAGAATTGACTTGAAATGTTAACAGCATGCATTTCTATGATTTTTGTTTTCCAACTGCTTATGCAAAGAGCTTTGCAAACAAGTGTTGTCGATAGTTGGTAATGTTGAGGAAGCTGAGACATGACAACATGAAGTGAGTTGGCCCATTGTTAACCAAATCATTATCTACTTCTGGAAAAATATCTCTTATTCAAAGGCCAGGTAACAGCATGCACAATGACAGTCAAAACGTTTCTCCTCCTGTTTTCATCCTGTCCTTTGAGACTTGCCTCCAAGGGTGAAGCAAGGCCTTCGCTTATTCAGTATTTGTCTCTATGAAGAAGCCTTTCAACAAACTGTTGCCAAGTGAGACAGATGGTAATTTTTTATGATGTTGACCCTGGACTGACTGCTAGTGATTCTTGTCTGCAGGCTGTTCTCTAAAGAGTCAGGTGATTCCAGTTTTGTCATGACTAAAAAGGACCCAATTCCCTAGGCTATCTGATCTTGGAGTGTCCTAAAAGCCAAGGATCAAAGCACTGTGAATTTACATGCCCATATTTTGAGGAAATGCCCTACATGGCCGTTTATTGAGAGGCTCCAGGTCTAGATGATCCTCAGAAATGAAAATGATCCCTTCTGCAAGGTCCTCAAACCATGTTTTTAGGTCTCTATGCCAGAAATGTGGGTCTTTGTGAACAGAGACCTCCATGATCTAGAATGAGAGCAGTTGTGAATGCAACTGAAGGTAATGAAAGAGCAGAAAGCTTAGCACTGGAGTCCCAAAACACAGACCAGAGTAAAGCTTTGCTCCATGGAAGAAATGAAGCTCTTGATACTAGAAAATCATGAAAATTTCACTAAAAATATTAAATGAATGAAATGATCCCTTTCAAAGGATGAGTAAATATTGGATTAGAGAGTGTCACCCTTAACCAAAATTTTAAAAATTAAAGAAGGAAGCTAACTGCAGCCCTGGGACTTTGGGGCAGTTATGAGGGACATGAGAGCAGCCAAAATATTCCCTAAGTCATAGCCTCTAAGAGGCTTTAAACCTCTCAACACTCTCCCATCATTTTAAAGGTAAGTATGAACTAGTTTTGTATTTAGCTTTGGTGTAAAATCAGGTAGTACCATCTGCTTTGTTTAACCTTTGTTTAAGTAAGAGTAACATATAATAATTTCATCCATTGGCCCTAAATCTTTCCCTAAATTGGTAATAGAACTTTTTCTGTCTTGCATCTTAATTGTACCATCAGCAAACAATTGAAACCCCCACTTTCTCCCCACCCGCCAAGGGCCTTTTTTTAACCCAGGTGTTTGGTAAATGCCAGAATATTGAAATGGACCCATGCCCCTCTTGAACAAAAGCATTTTTCTTGACTTAAAAATATCAGAAGAAATGATGATCCTTTTATCTACAATCCATCTGCAGATATGTGGATTTCTTCATTTTAGAGAATAAAAATATATGAAATTGAATAATGTAGCATCTTTAATGTTGAAGCCATTTTGGGACTAAGAACAGGTAAAAGGAAGGCAGGATTTTAATTCAATACCAATTTCTGCTGCCTTCCATTATTTGGAATTTTATTTTCTATAGTTTTCAGGATAATTGTTCTCTTTCCTCCATCTTGGTACATGAGTATTCCTTTAGAGGTGGCTTGGTATTTGCATTGTGGGAATAGCACCTTGAGACCTAAGTTTTTCGTTAAAAGTTTCTTTAGTAAATGATTTATTTTGTGAAGAAAGAGTCATGAATTTGCTTTTCTTAATATATTTATGCTCTCAATGCTGGAATATAAATTTCTGTTTTCTTAGACTAGTGTTACAGTATAGATCATTTATAGATTTTGTTCACAAGTATTTAGAAGACAATACATTTCATATTCGTATTTGAACACATCAGATACAGAGCCAGTATTTCTTCCCATTTAGTATAGGTAACCTCTTTTCCACACTACAGAACATGTATGGATGAAACTAATTTTCTGTGCTTCTACTGCAGATGTTTGTCAGTGTTTGTTCTTAGGGGCCACTTCTTTTTATTGTTACAGGAGACAGAAGGGTGTAATCACAGAGTATACACTTTTTAGATTAAGGCCTGAACTTGAAGAATCCCAAGTGTTTGAGTATCCTTGAAAAGTTAATTAATCTTTCTAAGTCTTAATCTTCATCTGTGAGATAATAGTAAATTTTCATTTGTGAAAATTGAGGGTTTTTTTAATATATGTATGTATGTGTATATATAGATACATACATACAGATATATATAAAATACAATGCAGTCTTTAATACATTTAATAAAACAAATAATAGTAGTTGTAAGGGTTGGAAGAAGGAAGAGGCCCTGGTAGACTGGAATAGTCATTATAAATAATAGTTTGAGATTAGTAAAAATCATTCAATCATGTATCTAGAAATCTGTAAATCTTCTGGTTTCTTTGATTTCTAATCCATTTCTTGCCACTATTTATTATTGTATTTATTTTGTACCCAGTTATCATCTCTTGGAAAACTTAACTATAGCTATATCTTGGGTGTATATTGTCTAGCCATTCAAACTCACTGCCTCTAATTTTGGTCAAGTCTTAGAATCAAAAGTAGACTCTATAGAGTGGGGACTGTGCAGAATAATCTTATTTTTCCTCTATTCTTCTAGTCCATTATGTTCTGAACCCACACATGCTTTCGGAAGGACCAGATGACTGGCACTGACTAATGGGAGTCAAAAGACAAGAGTGAAAGGAACCTGGTTGTCACATATTCCTAGTTTAGAGGTGTCTCCTCCTTGTCTACTCATTTTCGGGAGACTTCACCTCACTGAATCAAAAAACTTTTTAACACAGCCTGGCTTGTTCTTGAAGTTAGATTATGATTAAATCAGTGAAGTTGAATTAAAAATACTAAACTCAAGACTAAAAGAGGAGTAGCATCTGCATTTATAGAGGCAGTATAGCCTTGCCATGTTCTATTTTGGAGTCAGATGGATATGGGTTCAAGACTAGCTTTACCACTTAGGAATTCCTTGGAAGAAATCAAGTTGCCTAACCTCTAAGACTCAGTCTTCTCATCTGTGAATTGGGATTAATTATACATTCTTCACATATGCTTTGAAGAATGAATGAAGGACATTCTTTTTATTTCTAGCCAGGAACTCGACTAAATATACTTAATAAATTTACTATCAGCCTTTGTAATTATTAAGGGGTTCATAAACATGAAAGTGTAAACACAGCCAAAAAAAAGAAAAGTAAAGAAAGCATGTCTATGTAATACATTAGTGTGAATAGAAATGCTAAAACTAAAATGATTAGAGTTGAGCAAGTTTTAGAGGCTTCGTTAAAGAGAGTTAATTCTCAAGCATCTGGAAGAAAATGAATGTGGTTCATAATTGTTCAATCAAGGTGTTACTGGTTAAGAGAATGAAACAGAGGTAACAAATTATAGCAAAGGAATGCTATAGCAGCTGACTTTTCTTGCTACATACATACAAAGAGAAGAGTTGACTAAAAATAACCATAGCCTAGGATTAAGTTGATCAGATAGGTAGAGGTAGCACTCCAAGTCCTGCAGAATGTGAAAGCTGTAGGACTTGGCAGCAGTGTGAGTGGGCATTCAGAGAGGAGTCAGAGGTGATTATAGGGTTGTTGGGAGTGAATGAGGTGGTCAAGGGGTCTAGAAGAGAGAAATCATGAGGTAGGTTTTCTTCTTTGAAGGTGGGGAAAGATCAAGTGCAGACTGAGCTGTGGTCAACGTTTGCAGACCAGGAATCCACACTAGCTCTAATCAGAGAGCTCTTGGTATACAGGAACTGCCAGTTTGCCGACGGGAAAAGAGCCCCAGACTGGTTAATGGTGAGCCCTGAAGTCGCACCCCAGCTCTGCCACTCAGTGAGCACGGGTAAGTCATCCACCTTCTCCGGGTGACCTTAATGGCCCTTCCTCCTCAGAGGTTAAAGAAAGGGAGGCCACCTTGCCTAGGGCAGCCTCCCTGTGCCATATTTGGAAAGGATCTTAAAAACCTACTTCATGTGGTAGGGGCTCCTAGTGGCTAGAAAAATGAGTACTGTTTTGTGGGTTGTAAACAACCTCTCTCTAGAACTGGGAAAGTTAAATTGAAACCATAGCCACTGACCCAGAACAATTAAATGTACCATTGGCTAATTCTGCTAGCCTGACCACTAGTTCCCTGGAATGTTGCAGACCTTTGGAATAAGAACAGTTACACTGTTCTAATTTACAAGATTTGCTATGAGTTGGGCTCATTTGAGCATTACAGAGTTGGTTGTAGAAGTGTTTCCTACAGTTCTCCAAGCACTTTACACCCTTTCAGTGTGCACGAAATTGTTCACCTCCTAAGACCCAACTTCGCTGAAGCACTGGACTAAAGTGTTTGATTTCTGATCATTGAATGCCATTTCTCTCTGACTCTGTCCTTAAAGTACAAATGCTATTGAGTCTAGATTAAGGGTTTAAGCCACCCATGGGTTAACTTCAACAGATGAAAATTTTTCCTTGGCTACAGCAACATCCCTAATCCTGACCAGCCATGGAGAGGTTCGGTTCTTACAAGGAAAATGAGTGAATGTGGGAATGGCTCACCACATTGGGAAAACAAAACCCACATCCTGCTGATGGTGGCTGAGGACTGTCATGTCCACATACAAAGAAAAGCATGTGGCACAATTTTAGGACAAAGGTGAGCAGAGATCCACCGTGGAAAGGGGCAAATTTTTCTTATAGAGAGAACATCCAAAGGCATGCCCCTCGGTAAGCAATGTTGGTGGGTGACTGTGGTCACACGCATGGAGGCTTGCTTTCCCTTGCATCTACTTCCTAGCTGGAATTAAGTCTTCTTAGTTACATACTGCCCTGTTGGCCATGAGTCAACATATTCACAAAGCAAGTCATGAACATCATTTTCCTGCAGGATTTGTCTCCAGTTACCCTGTTTTGTGACACTGTTTACAAGGCAAGAATGACCCTAAGCCATTCTGAAAAGGATGAAATAATCTACATCCTTTTTGGTAGAACCTAAAGAGAACAGGGCAGACTTAGCAGTGTTGGATACTATTTGTGTAGTATGATCAAGGAAACCTATTTAACCAAAAAAGTATAATTAACTTTTCTGAAATTTAGATCTTGGAGTACCTTGGGTTCAAAAAATCCATGATTCCAATCATTACATTTCAAGACTCTTGAATGAGCTTGAGCAGTGTAAATTAATGGAAGAGTAATACTAGCACTGACAAACAAAATAAAAATGAACTAAGGTTTAGAAAAGCTCACAAAATTTAGTGTGGCTTTTGTTTATGGTGGTAAAATGCCTGCTTGCCCACCTGTCTATAATTAGTAAGAATTATAGTACCCTTTGTTTTTTTAAGGGATGAAATGATAGCAAGTCTTGTTTTACCTTTTCTTCCCACCCCTTGAAATTTGACATGAAAAGAAGGAAATCCGTTTGGGAACAAAGTCTTCTTGTTAAATGTTTTTTTATATAGGACACTTGAAAGTTAGACTACACTTTTTATTCTTTCATACAAACATAAAGGGGAGGGAAATGAAAAGCTGTGGAAACAGTCAAGATAGGACATACTCAGAAGTTATCTATTTTTTTTAAATCCTGTTCTATGGGACTTTTAAAATATGCCTCTCATTTAAAAAAAAAATAAAATAAAATATGTTTTAGATTTGTTCTCCATCTTCATCCTAAAACTAGATTTAATTGAAGTCTCGTTTTCAATAGACTAAAACTGTATATGGCTAAGAAATGTGTCTCTTGGGCTGTGTGTATGTAGTAAGGCTTATTCTCAAGTCACACTATATATATACACACATATGCATAAGGTACATACACATGATTTTTTGTGCATATATATATATTTTTTTTGTGCATATATATTTTTTATATTCATTCCTACTTTGATATTCAAAAGGAGAGTACTTTCTAGGAGAAGTTCATTTTCTTTGCTGCAAAGTACAAAAGGGATAATTAACAATTTAGAAAGATGTCAAAGAGAGTTTTGATTTGTTGACAGCACTAAAATTTCACTCTTGGACAGTTTTAAATGTTTACTTACAATTAGGGACCCATATGATAGTTTTACAAGATCTTTTTGGTGGTAGTTGTTAGGTGCCATGGACTCATAGTGACTTTACAAACAACGGGTCGGAACCCTGTGCAATCCTTATCATCTCTGCCGTACTTGAGCCCATTGCAGTCCCTCTGTCAATCTACTCGTAATTCTGTAAAAGGGAGCTTTGGTGGCTTAATAGTGAGGAGTTGCTCTGCCAACCCAAGAACATGCAGTTTGAATCCACCAACTGCTCCACAAGACAAAGATGAGCAGTCTCCTTCGCAATTTATTGCTTCTGGAAAGTCTACTTTGAGGGTCAGCTATGAGTAGGTGCAGACTTTATGGTACATAGCAACAATGAATGCTATCTTACTGGTCTTCCAAATTTTAGAGTTTAAATTATGCAATAATCCTCATTAATTCCAAGGAATACTAATTTTTAATACTTAATAGTCATTTATTATTAGGTGAAACCTGAGAAATGATACAGGAATGTTTCTTCACTTCACAAATAAATAAGACCTAAAGAAGTTATTTGAAGGTGTACTTCAGAGTTGGTTTATAGCAGAACTAATTCAGGCCATCTCTCCTGCTTCAGTCTTTAATAGCTCTAAATATGGTAAAATGGGGATGAAAAGTAATACCTGATTTGTGGGTATTATAAGTATTAAATAAGATGGCATTGCCGAATATATAGTGATGGCTTGATAAATGTTAGATAATATTGTATTGTTACAGCCTAGTCTTCTTGCTCTATTTGTGAGACCCACTCACTCTACTTACTGACTGAATTAAAGTAGATATACCAACCTGGTCTGGTCTTTGTTTTACTTATCAAGCAACAGTCCTCTGTTGTGGAAAAATGACCACAGATGACTTACTGTGGGGGAGAATATTTAAGTCTTCCAAATCCACCTACTGTATCAGTGGCAGAGAAGTGAATGTGGTGCCTGAATTAATTTTTGGACTAGACTTTGACATCTTCATGTTCTAAATTGATTTTGTAGCCATCATCGTGAAATAATTTTTTTTAATTTCAAGTCAGCTGTTTTCATGTGTGATTTAGATACCCTAAAAATATACTGAGCGACTCTTGTTGAAATATTTTAGAAGGTATATAATAAAGTTTCTACAACTCTGAGGAAGATTTTTTTGGCCACAAATCAGCCTAAGCCTGATTGACAAAGCTTGGTCTGAGCATTAATTTTTAAGTACCATTCTCCACGTAGCAAATTTTTATTACTGTCCCTCAATGGTCAGAATGTGTTTTTCTGCATATAAGCCCTGGAGCAGAGCAAAGGAATACAGAAGATCTCTGTGTTGGGGACAGAGTGTTAGCAGAGAAGTCTACTGTGAGCATGATTTCTCAAAAACTAGTGCAGCTTTCCATTTCAGATGATTACAAAGCTTAGGGTCATGTGTTGTGTGATTCTTGGGTAGCTGTAAAGCCTACTGAAGAAAACAGTGATTGCATTTGATGTTAAGCTTCCGTAGCCTGTTTTTTCCTTCTGATTTCACTTCTGGTTAGTCCTGGTCATTGAATGGTACAGAACTAGTGGGTGACTCTTCAAGGACCTCTTCATCCTGCCACTGTTGGACATGTCTCTTGTACCTCTAACAAGTTCTTCCATGGTGCCAGGACTAGTGTAATGTGAGGGCAAGGAAATCCATAAGCCATTTCCATAACTAAATTAAGGAAGGTATGTTGTGATTTTTAGAAATAAAGTGGACAGTGCTTAAAGTTGCGTTTTGTCTGCTCTTTTTATTTTGTTCATTGTATATTTTTCCCCTTTCAAAATGTATAGCTTTCCATATAATAAACTTTAGCTAGGAAAGGAAAGAACAGCTCTATAACTAGATGTTTTGGTGACTTAAAGCACATTTTAACATCAGGAGTTAATGATTCGGAGACATTTTACTTTGTTAAACATAACAGCATGCCCAAATAATTAATAAGCTTAATATGCTTCTCAGCAATTCCAGCCTATGAAAGCATGAAACCATGTCTTAAAGACTTAACAGCCCATAAATTGAACTCGGTTACTTCTGAATTGGTTATGTCTAGGTTGCTGCAAAGTACTTCCTGTATCAGTTACTTTCTCTCTTTTTTTTTTTAAATAGAATTGAATGATACTCAGAGACTCGGCTTGAATGGTCCTTTAGACATCTCAATATATAATACACCCTCCAAAGTTACTAGCTATACCTTATAACCTAATGCAATGTCACCTTGAGAGACTTGTTTGAAGCAACTCTTTACTAATGTAAAATTCAGCAATTCTGAGTGGTTTTCATTTATCTAACATGATGCTGAGAAGGGCATTACATTTTAAAGAATTAGTGGGATACTTTTTTTTTTGTCAGAAGGCTAAAATGAGCTGGCAAGCGTTAGTAATCTGTTTTTAGTTTCTGGGTGTGCAGAATGCCATTTAAATGCATATGAACACTTAGTCAGCATTTGCCTCTGTGTGTATGGTCTTGCTAGAATTTTAAAAAGCTGCTTGTAATTTGTACTTTGTGATTTGTTATATAGGATAGTCAGTAAGATGATTTCCATTTTTAAATATAAGCCCTTGTCACAAAGCTAGAATTACCACAGCAGTATTGGATCACACCAAACATTTCTTGATTAACACAGTTTAATGGTTACTATTTATCCTTGTTACAACTCTTGTGCAGATTTTGCACTTTTGTAGATTGTACTCCTTTAACAGACAATAGGATATTTGGGGATTGTTTCTTTTGGCTTTAACCACTGTACTTGGCTGGAAAATTCCCAGCAGTATTATCTCAAGAAGTTTGCATGCACAGTTGTATTAAGATTTTAGAGAATTCCAGCCTGTCAGAAAGTCTCACGGAAATGAGTTTGGAATGTCACAGAAAAGTGAATAGCTCGGAATTTTTCCACTGGTAATCTCTAGAACACTCAATTTGTTACCCGTTTGTTTAGATAGAAGAATAGGACTTCCTTTCACTGAAAAGATTTAAAATATCATGTTTTTACTTGGTGTGTTAGTTCAAAACAAGATTTAGTTAAGACAGTGCGTAGGTGTAGATCTCTAATTATTGTCTTAAATACCACTTTTATATTACACCTTTAAAAGATGACTTTTGGGGTTATGTGATGAAAGATCAGGTAATCGGTCTCATAGCCTTTACAGGCATTTCTCGTAGAGATCTTTTCAGATGTCACCAACCACTTTGGGAATAAAGGAAGTAGTCTCTATATCTTAGCCTCTTTCTAGAAAGATAGAGTTCTATTTTGAGCAATTTTCCTGACCTCTTGCCATGCTTTACAGGCAAAGTTATTTCAGCTAAAGGAAAGAGAAAGTTGGCCCTTTTGCAAAACCCACCTAACCTTTGCTAAGCATGACCTCATTGCTTTCTCTTGAATCTTAGAAAGTTGCAAGTCAAAGTGGTACTAACTAGAATTTTATTTGTTCTCTTCTAGATATGGTTTTGTGGAGTTTGATGATCTGCGTGATGCAGATGATGCTGTTTATGAACTGAATGGCAAAGACCTTTGTGGTGAACGAGTAATTGTTGAACATGCCCGAGGCCCACGTCGAGATGGCAGTTACGGTTCTGGACGCAGTAAGCATTAAAGGGCATTTGTATCAGTTACATACATGCCGTTTTTTATTAAATGTCAGTTTTTAAAAGTAATTCATTAATACTACACATAAATTAATGATATTTAAGCCATTTGTTTTTGTAAATTATGTCTCTTTAATGTAGAATTGCAAATAAACATCTTTGATAATGTTTAATTGATAATTAAAGTAATATTTTTTGTGTTAATGTTTTATAAATATGCTTAATGATATGTGTTTGTGTTGTGTTTTTTTTTCTCTATAATGCAATTGTTTAACATAGATTTAACAAAGACCTCAATGTTTTAATTAAAAGAATCCTTTGAGGCTAAGATGACTGCCTGTTCCATTTGCTGACCTTGGGTTACCTTTCCATGCGTGGCTCTTTGAACCATGTGGCCCTTGGCTGACCAAAAACAGGAAGCCATGTGACGACCGCAACCTTTTCCCATTAGACCTGGGTGGTGAGGATCCCAAGGGTTAGACACAGATGAGATTAAACTGAAATAGGTGCCTGAAAATCTTTTTTTATATATATATGTATATATATAAAATATTCACAAAATGTAAATCACTGTGAGTAACACTTGTAACTGATTTAGTAATTTGGTTACTTATTTCTGAGTTGTTAAATTATTAATAGTTTCTAATTTTTGCATGTAATTTTCAGTGTAAAAATTAATATATATACTTACACCTTTTGAAATTAAATTTTTAACTGATTATTTTTGTAAGAAATAAATCTCATAACTAAGGGTGGGAGGAAACTTAAATATTGTTTGGGATGGGAGGTAAATCGTATATTTAAGGGGAGTATATGCTGTATTGTTTTTTCCTTTTCCTCCTCTGAAGTAATCTTTCTATTTGAACCTTCCAAAGGTGGATATGGTTATAGAAGAAGTGGCCGAGATAAATATGGCCCTCCTACCCGAACAGAGTACAGACTTATTGTGGAGAATTTGTCAAGTCGGTGTAGCTGGCAAGACCTAAAGGTTTGGGCCCATTAACTTTCTGGGGTAGGTTGGGAAGAGTTATACTGGAAAACAGGTAAATTGTATATGGGCACAGGCATATACAGAATACTCTGATATCATTTATTTGAATACTTTCTCAAAGTGTTTGAAAGTTCTCCAGTGCATAACGTTAAACAGGAGAGGTATAAATGAATCTCACTACTGCTTTATGTCTTGGGACCATCACTCTAAGGACAAGCTTATAATACATGCTGTGTTCCTCTGTAGAAAATGTTACAGGGAGATGCCAATTCTGTTCTCACCGATTAAAGAGGAAATTGCATCCAGTGTAGATTCTCATCAGTGAAATGAATATATTACCAGTTCTCTCACAGTTTTGTTTTTCATGAGAACTCTAATGCAAACTCATTTTTTTCGAGTCAAGAGTTTGCTAGCTTATAAGTCATCTCTAGCAAAATAATTGAATTTTGTTTAGGTTCAAGGAGTTGTTTGTTTGTTTGTTATGTGCCGTCGAGTCATTTGCGACTCATAAC
>NW_006399902.1:566958-579921 GCF_000299155.1 Elephantulus edwardii | reverse complement strand
TCAAGCAGCAGCAAGAAGAAGAAGGAAGACACAGATAACTCCCAGTCCAGATCAAGGTCCCGATCTGTGTCCAAGGAGCGAGAGCATGCCAAGTCCGAGTCTGGCCAGCGGGAAGGCCGAGGAGAAGGTGAAGATGTCAGCACCAACCAGGAGACCCGGTCTAGGTCCAGGTCCAATTCCAAATCAAAACCAAACCCTTCAGAATCACGCTCTCGATCAAAGTCGGCCTCAAAAACCCGGTCTCGCTCTAAGTCTAGATCTAGGTCTGCTTCTAGATCACCCTCCCGGTCTAGATCTAGGTCCCATTCAAGGTCCTAACTGGCTACGACCACAGTTGGAACTACCCGAGAAGTCTTTTGTACATGTTTGGTAGCCGTAGCACAAGTGATTGAAGTAGACCACACGTCACTGCTGTACATTTTTAACTCCCCTAATGGTGTGTCTATAATTGTTAAATCTCAGTGCTTCCTCTCCGTAAAGCCTCCTGGCGCCAGGCCTTCCTGCTCGACTGAAAAGAAAAAAAAATCTCTTTAAAATCCCCCTGTTACTCATGGCCCACAGTAGAATATCCAAAATGCCTTGCCTCTCAGGCCTGGCCTTTCCCATAGGGAGCGCAGTACCTGGACGGCTTTAAGGCTGGAATGATGTCATAGGTAGGTATGGTGAGTTCAACCATTTTTGCCCTTGAATTGATACCCTTTGATGTATGCCATTTAGTGAAAGTGCGAAATCTTAAGTTTCCTACCACTTTGGTTTCATATTTTTGGACTTAACAAAGTTGTGAATAGCACAGTCGAGGAAAATTGATACCTGCAGTAACCCATAGAAAATAAACTGTAGAGTTCCATATTCTGGTATTGTGACTATATTGTTTTATATTAAAAAAGAAAAGAAGAATTTTTTTTAATTTTATTTTTCCCTGTCTTGCAAAGTATAGTGCCCCTTGTTTCCATTAAATTTGAATAAAGACTATTTTTGCTTGACAAATTTGATGGTGCTTGAATTAAATTTTCTGTTACCCCTTGATCTTTCTTAGCATAGAGTTCAGTGCAGGTGTCTCATGTAGATGTGTGTGATTGTGGTTCTGTTTTCCTATAGGCACGAAGCTGAGGCTTCCTTAAAGGATTTTTCTTACCTAGCAGAATAAAGAAAGTTCGCAAAATTGTATGGTCCATCCTCGCTTAAATCAAGCTGATGAGAAATTAATCTGTTTGGAAATTGAGTATCCCACTTGTTGAGTTCATGGGCACTGCTTTTCCTCTACTGTTAGTTGAACCCCTTGCCATGGACCTGTAGTGTCATAACCTCCTTATTTAGGGTTTGGGCTAATTGAATACCTATTTCCACTGATTTTGTCCCAGTCATCCTTACTTTGCACGTTCAGCAGTTGGAGGTGCCAGAGATGACTTTGTAATTCCACTTAGTCAGGGCCCTTGGATTAGGGGCTGCGATGCTGGGGAGTGGTTGAGGACCTTCATGGCACACTGCAGCAGGCACAGGAGAAAGCTGTTTGCAGGCTACTGTTCCGTTCCCTCAGGGCCATCCATAGGTCTACAGCAGGTGTCTTATTTCTTGGAGCTTATGACCTGGTCACAGATGCTAAACAGCACTGAGGGTGAAAGGAAGATTCAGGAAAAGGGAGTTAGAACTCTGAGGGCAGATCTAAGTCATTGCTGGCAAAAACAACGTATGAGTAAAAGCATGGAGTTGGGAAAGCACAGGGCATTGTGCCCATGATGGGGGCAGGAGAACCATGTATTTGTCAAGGACAGAAATTGGATAATGGATTAAGAGGACAAGTTTAGCAAGATGAATTGGGTCAGAGGACCTTACAGATCAAGAGTGGAATTTGGTCTTTGTCTTGTAAGCATTGAGGACATTGAAAGTGTTTGAACAGTGCAAAGAATCTCACAGTAGTGTGAAAAGATCAGATCCAGGGCAATTAGCACATTAGGGAATGCAGTGATTCCCAGTAATATGAGATCTGACCAAAGCCAGGAAGAGGCAGAACAAAGACCTGGCAGGTGGGATGGGAGGAAATTGTGGAGAGGCACCATCAGGGGATCCCAGGATATTTCTGAGGAATAGCCTAGTTTGGAAAATGAAGACCACCAGCATCAGGATGGATGGTGAAGAGATTGAGATTGTACACAGCTTTAGTCTGCTTGGCTCCACAATCAACACTCTAGGCACCAGCAGCCAGGAAATTAAAAGACGTATTGTGATGGGAAAGTCTACTGTTAGGGACCTCTCTACTGAAGAGCAACAGTGTCTCTCTGGAGACTAAGGTGTGTCTGATACAGGCCATAGTCTTTACAATCACTTATGCGACAGAGAGTTGGACAGTGACTAAGGAGGATAGAAGAATTGATGCCTTTGAACTTTGGTGCTGGAGAAGAGTATTGAGGGTACCATGAACTGCTAAGAAAACAAACATATTCACCCTGGAGAGGGTTAAACCGGGTTGCTCCTTGGAGGCAAGGATTCTGAGGCTTCGTCTGACATACTTTGGTCATGTTGTAAGGAGAGACCGCTCCTTAGAGAAGGACATGCTTGGGAGGGTTGAGGGTAGGCGCAGGAGGGGAAGGTCCCCTAGGAGATGGATTGATGGGGTGACTGGGGTAATCGGGATGAGTGTGTTGGAGACAGTGAGATTGGCACAGGACAGAACAGAGTTTAGGGCTGTTGTACATAGGGTTGCTATGAGTTGCAAGCGACTTGACGGCACGTAACAACAACCGGAACTAGGTTGAGCTTTCAGGCTGGGGAACCTCATACTCCCCTCCCTACAACTTTTCCCACCTCTTCGTTGTCACAAGTCACTTGTCACAAGTGATGGGTATAGCCTGTAGAGTTCACATCACCTCAGGATGGCTGGCCCAGTGGGCATGAAAAAGCAGCTTCTCATTTCACCCTATAAAGAAGGATGGGGGGGCTTTTCTTTTCCCTTGAATTTTTTTTTAAATTCTTTTATTATTAATTTAAATGAAAATTTACAGAGACTTTGCATTTCCATTCATTCAATGTTGCGCTTTTCTCCCCTCCCAACCCTCCCCCACCCTAGTACACTACCCTCTTGGAAAAGTAAAAGAAAAATTCTTTCATTGTTTTACACCCTTCCCCCAGGTCCACTCCACTATGCAGCCTTTGCTCTGGACTTCTGTCATGACAAAAAGAACCAATCACACATCCCTTTGAAACAGTTTTCTCCCTTACCTGTTTCAATGCAGTATACATTATTTATCATACCTTTCTCAGTCTCCCTCCTAACCTCGAGGTCAGTCTTGTTTTACAACGGCGGCACCATGCAGTATTTGTCCTTTTGTGACTGAGATACTTCACTCAGCATAATGTCCTCCAGAGTCACCCATTTTGAATAAAATTGCATGAGTTCCTTGTTTTTCAATGCAGCGTAGTATTCCATTGTGTGAATATACCACAGCTTCTTGATCCATTTGTTTGTTGATGGGCACTTAGGTTGTTTCCAGTTCCTTGCTGTTGTGAACAAAACTGTAATAAACATGGGTGTGCATGCTTTTTTATTTCTTTTACATGTTTATCATTTTAAAATCTTGATAATACTAAAGGGATGGAGCCACCCTACTAACAGTACCTTCTAAGGCTGCATTTTTTTTCTTTTGAAATGGTTCCTTTTACTTAATGTAAGGTTCTGAATAAAAATGAAAAAGGATAAATAAATAAACATGAGAAAGTTGGAAACTGACATGTTGAGTTCCCAGTGTGTGCCAGAAATAACCAGCAGGTATGCATCTCACCTTGCTCTCAGTATCCACTGGGTTGAGGTTAGGCTCTGTTGTTGGTGAAGAGTTAGTTGTAGCTGCAGCTTTTATCTAAACCACAGCAACCTGCACTGGGAGGATGGATGCGCAGGGGAGAGGCGCGTCTCACAGAAAGTACATTTTACTCAGGTGTGTCTACTCTGGGCCAGTAACTTGTTTCTCTGCAACCCCCTAGAAAGAGGTTTGTAAAACCCTGCATTCATGTGTCTCCTCCAGAGCAAATAAAGAAAATAGACTGAGCTAACACTATACTTTGTCCAGAGAACCAAGGGGCCATGCAAATCACAACCTCAATGTCCCTCAGACCAGGACAACATGGTAGCTGTCACTACCATCCACTTTAAAAGCATGACAGGAGAAGGTTCTGGACTCAAGTACACAGAGAACAGAATTCAAAAGTCTACACTTTCTGATGTGACAGCCTAATGCAACTTTGGAGACTTGCCCTTCAAGCCTCAAACTGAATGCATACTTGGCATGAACTTTCGGGCAGACAGTTCACAAGCCTATAAAATAAGGAGCATTCCTGCATTTGGTCAACTGAGACCAAGAGGACAGCATTTGCCCAAAAAGAAAGTTCAGAAGACAGGAAAAGGGGTGAATGGAAGCGGAAGGCAGCCAAAGTGAAATTAAAATGTGTTGAATGGAAAAGTTACTCAGTAAATTTCCCCCAAACAATTGACCAAACACTTGTTCTGGACTGACCTGTGTCACCTCAACTAAACCAAGTGGGAAACTGCTCCCCCCACCCACACACAGTTTAATAGAAGAAAGGTTAAAAGAATGTCCCAAGTTTTTATTCATTCATCTGCTAGCGTCTACTATGAGCTAATTGCTTTTATTTCATTGTTATCCCATTTTAAAAGATGGAAACTCAGAGGTGAAACCATTTGTCCAGACTAGCATCCTTGTCCCTCCAAAAAAAAAAAAACAAATCCGTCATCCAGTCACTTTCAACTTGTAACAACTTGCCTTTGGGTTTCTGAGGTGGTCAGTCTGGGAGGAAACAGCCCATCTTCCCGGGAGTGACTGGTGCATTCAGACTGCCAACCTGTCAGCACAGCACCTAGGCACTTTGCCAGAAAAGTTACAAAATGACACTTCAGAAGTGAAATAATTTGCCCAATGTAGGACAGTTTGAGGCAAAGAAGCTGATCTAGCTTTCCTGACTTCCCCCACCCCCCATGCCCTGTGAGATAACATCCTGTGTGCATATGTGGATTCATTGACATCAGTGATGCATTCTGTGAAATTGGATGTTACGTGATTTGTACACCACTATCTTTTGTGTTTGGTCTTTGATCTATGTCACTAGCTACTTCATGTCTGAAGCAAGTCCCCTTCATTTTCATTAGTCTCATAGTTTGAAGCAGACTCTTGAGCAGCTTGTAGAGTTTTTGCTTTTAAGAATTCAATGTGATTGTCAAGTGTGACATGCCTAAATCATAAGCAGTAGCACCCTCTGATTTCTTTTTTTTAAACGTTCCTGTTATCAAACAACTTGACGGCACTTAACAGCATAGAAGAGATCAGTTGGCCCAGTGGACAGAAAGTGATGCTACCAAGCCAAAGATGGGTTTTGGTGAAACATTCTAGGTCATAAAGCCCTGGTCTGTCCACTTGCTGTACACAGGTAACTCGTGGTTGCTGTGAAGCTTAACAGTGTGCTATGTCAAATGTGAGACTGATTACCCATGGTGTTTGGTGGAGTTCCTGGATTAAAACAAGCTTGGAAGCAGGAGTAGCATCCACTCCCAGAATAGCTTGCTCTGGAAACCCTATGAACCTGGAGAAAGGGCAAAAGTTATACAAGTGTCCAGGTATTTCATTCAGAGGGTCGCTATGAGTCGCCTATGATGGCACTTAACAGCAACCTGTTAATTGATAACCTTTTGTTTCACTTCTGAATCAATACTATTGCTGTGCACTTTGCTTCTAGTACTAGCACTGTTTTTGCTGTATTTGGAGCTGGGATGTACCTCTTCGTAATATTTTCTGAAGAGAAAGGTAGCAGGCACGACAACACTCAAGGTAGAAACAGTACACCAGTTTGAATGCTGTTCCTCCATGCTGACACTTGACACTAGTTTATGGTAAGCATTTTCTGTAGAAAATAAAGAGTACATATGACAAGACATGCACCCTGGGTCAGATACGGACTGCACTGCTGTACAGCTGGGAGTGCAGTTGCTTTGTGTACAAGAAATAGGAGATAACACATACTGCATGTGAGAATTAGTCTCAATGTCCCGGTCTCCCATCAGGATTTCTAAATTCTATTATAATCTTACAGAACTCTGTGGCTTCCTGATAATTGTGTTGCAAAGATACAAAGTTTGAGATGGGCAATCTCCCTTGAGATTTACTGCCTCTGCAAACTCGCTGGAAGGTCAGCTGTGGGTCGGTTCTGACTCAGCAGTACTCAGCAACGTGACCTTACCGATCTATGGCCTCATGCGTATGTCTGGACACTGCCCAAATGGACATTCTAAGTGAGCACACACCTGATACAAAGTCACATTAATAAGTTAACGGTATGAGCCAGGTTCAAGTCAAGTGGTGGTTTTACAAGAGTCAGATTAAGTGCTGAGTTCCTACTGTGAATCAGCATTTACTGTTCTTTTATCATCTTACCAAGATTGAAAGGCATAGCAGTAGCATCCATTAGACCAAGCATAACTTCCGTTTCAGCAAGCAAGATTGTGTTGTCTGCATAATAATGTAGGTTGATGAGTCTTCAGTCCTGACACCACGTTCCTCCTCTTAAAGCCCAGCCTCTTTTAATATTCTGCATATAGATTTAAAATGTATGACAGGACTCATTCCTTTCCTGATTTTGAAACTTGCTGTGTTTTCTTGTTCTGAGGACTGCTTCCTGGTCTGAGTATAGGTTTCACGTAAGCACAGTCAAGTGTTCTGGGATACGCATTCTCCTCAGTGTTAGCCAGTTTGTTATGATCCACAGTCAATGAAACACAGACATTCTTCTGGTAGTCTGCTTTCTGCCAAGATCCATCCGGCATTGACAATAATCTCTCTAGTGCCTTGACCTCTTCTAAATCCAGCTTGTATTCCTGGTGGTTCTCTGTCAATGTACAGTTCCACCTGAAGCACTTGCTGCAGAAGGTCAAGGGACTTCAATACAGATTGAAGCTCAACATCAAGGAAACAGATTTTCACCACTGGGCCAATTGGTAGTACCATTATAGGTAGAGATTGAGGTTGTTAACAATTACAGCTTACTTGGCTCTACAATCAACACTCTTAGCACCTGCAGTCAGGAAATCAGAAGATGAATTGCAGTGAGAAAATCTGCTATCAAGGACCTCTCCAGAGTACTGAGAAGCAACAGTGTCAGTCTAGAGACTAAGGTGCATCGGATCCAGGCCATAGTCTTTGCAATTACTTGCTATGCATCAGAGAGCTGGACAGTGACTACAGATGACAGAAGAATTAATGCTGTTGGGTTGTGCTGGAGATGAGTATTGAATGTACCATGAAAAGTCTTGGAGAGGGTTAAGCCAACTCTCTCCTTGGAGGCTAGGATTTTGAAGCTTCATTTTCCATACCTTGGGCACATGGCCAGAAGGGATCAATGCTTGGAAAAAGACATCATGCTTGGAAGAGTGGGGAAACAGTGCAGGAGAGTAAGACCCCAGATGAAATGGATTGATGAAGTAACTGAGGCAGTGGGGGTAGGTGTGTTGGAGTCAGTGAGACTGGCTCAGGACAGTGCAGGCTTCAGAGCTGTTGCGCATAGGGTTGCAATGAGTTATAGGCAACTCGACGCCACATAACAACAAGCCATCATCACGTGTCCTGGATGCCAAGGATCCACTCACTTTGGCTTCTATAAAGGGAAACAGTGCACTGATACTGGGGGGAAGGGGAGAATTAAGCAGTGAAACACTGATGCTGAAAACTCACACATACCATTTTTAGCATACCATCCACATGCAATCCCTTGTACAATACAAAGTCACCCTAATGTATCCTGACTATCCACAGTGTCACTCAGAAAATTTCCACCCTTCTAGGCTCAGCATGTGTACCTCCTAAATTTACCAGGAACAATGAGGCCTAAAACAAAGTACAGGAATCCTTAGCCCTTATCACAAGTGTGAGAGCCACAACCCAGAAACGGCTTAAAGTGTCTCCAATAGAATGGTCACACTGTGGCGTGATTATCCTCACACAATGACATTTAACTCACTGCAGCTCATGAGTCAGCATGGCAGCCTCTCACAGACATGAATAAGGCTCAATGTTGTGTGAACTTTTGAAGCAGGCAAAAGAAAGGATTGTAACTAAAAGAGTAGTATTTTTTTTCTTTTTTTCATAATGGTACTTTTTAAAAAACATTTTTTATTTATTCATTTTAATGAACGTTTACAGAGACTTAGGGTTTCCATTCATTCATTGTTGCACTTTTCTCTGCCCCTTCCCTCAATTCACTCTTCTCTTTGAAAAGTAAAAAAAATTCTTTCCTTGTTACACCATCCATCCCCCCAAGAGTAGTATGTTTTTTAACAGAGGAGGTATTTTAATTAGGAAAGGACATCTGAAAGACTCCAGGCTGCTGGCATCATCCTTCCTGCCCGGGGGCTGGTCATTATGTGGGCGCTCACTTTGTGACAGCGTCATGAACTGGACATACAGACTTTGTCACTTGTCTGGAGAAGTATTAGAAATCACAATAAAGGTATGTCACAAAAAGGCAAGTGAAGGTCTAATCAGATCCCATCTGAGTAGAAATTTACGTAAAATAGAATATTAATCCGTAACTCACGCTTGCCAAGACCTGGTGCTTCCTAGAGAATGAAGAACCCAAGGAGTGAGGAATTGGTATAGCCTTGAACCTGGTATCAAATTATGAAACGTAGTGCGGCCAGGTTGAGCCCGCAGTGGGGGCGCGGGCAGGGCCCCAAGCCTCCACTGCTGCGCATTTATCCTGAGGTGACAAAGAGCAATAAGTACAAAGGCATTTATACTGGTGTTATTTATAACAGCGGGAAACGTGGACACTGTCCAGATGTTAACAATGGTCTTGTAAATGTGCCACCATTGCAGCTGACACTCAGTTCACCCTGGTGAAGCCTCACCTCCCCAAAAGACCTGATGAGAAGAAACCTTACAAAGTTTTAGATATTAAATAGCACTTAGTTACGCACTTTGTGAATCTCCTTTCTTAGAAAAACTCAAATTGCATGAAGAGAAACGACAAATCCATGATCACACCCATCAGTGCCATCAAGGCAACACGATTCTTGCCACTGATTTGTGGTTGGTGGACAGATTGCTTCTGGAACATTTTCTCCATGTTTCCCCTCGAGCATCTCTTAGAGGAATTAACAGATTTTAAAGGTCTTTTTGGTTTTTCCAAACCAGAAAGTTGCTTTGGACCCAAGGATGTCACTAAAGTATGGTGAGAACTGGGGGTGGAGTGGGGCTGTGGATTAGCTGTGCAATTGGGAGTGCTGGTGATGAATATCTGTGAAGACCTCCCACCACCTGGGGACACTC
Source organism: Elephantulus edwardii (assembly GCF_000299155.1). NCBI lineage: Eukaryota > Metazoa > Chordata > Mammalia > Macroscelidea > Macroscelididae > Elephantulus > Elephantulus edwardii. Next base: position 570,598 of record NW_006399902.1, on the reverse strand, counting down.
TCACTACTGAGCGGGTGAACCAAAAAATTGGTCCCTACCTACCTCCTTCCAGCGTCAGACTAATTCACAGGGGCCTCCAGTCTGCAGACTTAGCCAAGTAATACCACATTTTTAAATGGTAATTGATTTTGGGATGAACATTCTTGTAAGTGGTATAGTAGTGGTCTATTTACTGTCCTGAAGTAACACTTGGAGTTGTGATGCTGAACAACTGTGCCATAGGTGTGTCAAACACCATAATGGCTACCCATGGTGGGCAGTGTTTAGTGGAGCTCCCAAACTGATTCAGATTTTGGAAGCAGGAATGGCATCACCTTCCTAAACCACATGCCTCTAAAACCTCTATAAACACAGAAAAACAACAATAGTTACAGAACAGGGCTCAGGGTTTTTGTTCATAGAGTTGCTATGAGTCCTATTCGACTCAATGATAGCACTTAACAGCTGATGATGCATAGATAGATGATAGATATAGATAGATGATAGATAATAGATGATATAGATATCATCTATACAGATATCTATCATCTATAGATATATATAGCTATCATATATAGATATAGATGCTATATAGAAATATATAGATACAGAGAGATATATCTATAGATAGATAGATGATTAGATAGATAGATACATTGATACGGTGACTGGTCACTATGAGTCATCAACTACTCAAAGGCACTTAACAACAACAGTTAAAGTTCCTTGGGAAATGACATCATGTTGAGAGAAGTGGACGATCAGAGAAGAAAAGAAGATCCTTAACATGATGGACTGATAAGGTGATTGTAAGAATAGGCTCAACAAAACAACTAGAGATATCATCTCACCCCAGTCAGAAGAGCAAAATTTAACAGAACAGCAAGCAACAAATGCTGGCGAGGTTGTGGAGAGACTGGAACCCTTATTCACTGTTGGTGGGAGTGTAAAATGGTGCAACCACTGTGGAAGGCAGTATGGCGCTTTCTCAAAAAGTTGCAAATAGAGATACCGTTTGACCCAGCAATTCCACTACTGGAAATATACCCCAAAGAGACCATAACTGCCACCCAGGCAGATATATGCACACCCATGTTTATCGCAACTTTTCACAATAGCAAGGAAGGAGCTGGAAACAACCTAAGTGCCCATCAACAAATGAATGGATTTCACACAATGGAATACTATTCTGCATTTAAAAACAAGGAATCATGCAATATTATACAAAATGGGTGTCCCTGGAGGACATTATGCTGAGTGAAGTATCTCAGTCACAAAAGGACAAATACTGCATGGTGCCACTGTTGTAAAACAGGACTGACATCAGGGTGGGGGAAGACTGAGAAAGATGGGTTTAATAATGTATACTGCATTGAAACAGGTGAGGGAGAAAACTGTTTAAAACGGATATGTAATTAGGTACTTTTGTCATGACGGGAGTCCAGAGCAAAGGCTGCATAAGTGGAGTGGATGTGGGGAGAGGGGTTGTATGACAATAAAAGAATTTTTCTTTTATTTTTCAAAGAGAAGAGCAAACCAGGGTGGGGGAGGTTGGGCAGGGAGAAAAGTGCAACAATGAATGAATGGAAATCCAAAGTCTCTGTAAACTTTCATTAACATGAATAAATAAAAAAGACAAGAAAAGAAATAAAAAAGAATGGGCTCGAGCATGTCTTGGATTGCAGGGATGGCATATGATAGGGCAAGGGTTAGATCTATTATTCATAGAATTGCTGGCCTACCAAGCTAAAGGTGGGTGACTTTAATCTGCAGCCCTCGGGCCTGGTTCTAATTGTTTTTGGTCAAACATTCTAAGTGGTATAGCACTGCTCTGTCAATTTGCTGTATGGTGGTAATAAATACTGTGACACTGATATGTCAAATATGATAATGGTTACCCATGGTGGATAGTGTTTGGTGGAGCTCCCATATTAAAACAGTCTGGGACGCTTCCACTAACAAAATATCTTGCCTCTGGAAACTCTATGAATGTGAAGAGACAATGAAAGTTACACAAGTGTTCAGGTCTTTTGTTCGTAGGGTTGCTATGAGTCACCTATGACTTGACGGTACTTAACAACAACAACAACAAGAAGCACTTAGCTATCTTTAAAATACCGTAGTGCTGGGCCAAGTCTGCGGCTGGCTTGGAGGCTCCTGTGGAGTGGTTCCACTCTGGAAGATGCTTGCTTGCATCTTGATGAGGGTCACGTAAGGAACATTTCGGTTGTGTTATTGATTTTTTCCTCCACACGCAGGTGTCAGCTGACTGGACTTTTGCCTGATTTAGCTAACAAGGACCCAAGGATAGAGGGTCTACTTGGTTTATAGTCAACAGTATACTTTAAGAGGTACTGAAGTCATCTATTTGCTGTACTGAAGTAACTTGGAGTTGCTGTGATGCTGAACACTGTGCCATAGTTGTGTCAAATACCGTCATAGCTACCCATCATGGACAGTGTTTGGAGGAGCTTCCAAATTGTTTCAGGTTTGGAATCAGGAGTGGCATCCACTTCCTAAACCACATGCCTCTGAAAACTTTATGAACTTGGAGAAACAATGATAGCTATAAAAAGGCTTCAGACTTTTTGTTCATAATGTCTCTATGAGTCATGCTCGACTATGCCAATCAACAACAACAACCTGCTTGCTCTGCAGGATATCTGAATGGCCTCTGGCGGGGGCTTGTCTGAGAGCTTGTGTTCAGCCAATGGCAGCTGTTCCTGTCATTCCTCCTCTGGGACCACGTCCTCCAGGACCAAACTCTTTCCTGGTTGAAGGGACATAAAGTTGTCAAGGAATCAAAACAACTCTGAGATATCATCTCACCCCAGCAAGAATAGCAAAATTCAACAAAGCAGAGAGAGACAGAGAAAAAAAAACCACCACAAATGCTAGCAAGGTTGTGGAGAAACTGGAACCCTTATTCACTGTTGATGGGAGTGCGAAATGGTGCAACCACTCTGGAAGGCAGTAAGGTGCTTTCTCAAAAAGGTGCAAATAGAAATACCATTTGACCCAGCAATTCTAATACTGGGAATATACCCCAAGAAAATTTGCATCAGCACCTGGCTTCAAATGGAAGACAAGTGGTATTAACCCATGAGAGGCAACCCTGGAATGGAAGTTGCACATTACAGTTGTACTTACGAACTTTAAGTTGAAGTCATACTGGCTTCATCATAAGATACGCATAGCAGCACGATATGATCAGAATCACAGAAATCCTGATGGCTTGAGACTTAGGCCACCACATCAGGGGCTGTTCAATGGGAGACGGGTATTGGATGGTGTAGGCAAAAGGAGGAAGGGATGGTGGTGGAGTAAGGAAGCATCGATGGGCTGTAACATTGAATCTATTGGTCATTGTCATAACTGGGCAATTGTCTTTCATCGGTTCTTTTCTGTGGAGTGCTTGTCTGTCAGATACTATTATATATATTTAAAGATTGAGACAGACTAGGAAGAAGGATTGGCCATCCACTTCCGAAAAGACAGGCCTTCGAAAACCCTATGTACGGTAGAGCACACTTAGACTATTGCTAGGACTAGCAGACATGGCAATTGTGACTGAGATCTTAGAAATACAGGGAAGAAGGAACATCTGTAAGCAGACACTAGTGATTGGAACATGGAACGTGAGAAGCATGAATATAGGAAA
>NW_006399902.1:549144-564640 GCF_000299155.1 Elephantulus edwardii | reverse complement strand
GTTCCCTGGAGTCAAGGATTCTGAAGCTTCATCTGACATATTTTGGGCATGTTGCAAAGAGGGACATCATGTTTGGCAAAGTGGAGGAGAGGCGAAGGAGAGGAAGACCTTTGGTGAGATGGATCGATTCTGTGACTGGAGCGGTGGGAATAAGTGCATTTGACATGGCTAGGTTGGCACAGGATAGAACAGCATTTAGAGCTCTTGTACATATGGTCGCTATGTGTCACAAGCGACTCAATGGCACTTAACAACAACAACCCCAAAGAAACCATAACTGCCACACAAGCAGATATATACACACCCATGTTTATCACTGCTTTGTTCACAATAGCCAAGAGTTGGAAACAACCTAAGTGCCCATCAACAAACGAATAGATAGAGAAGCCCTGGTATATTCACACAATGGAACACTATGCAGCACTGAAAAACCAGGGACTCATGAAATATTATACAAAATGGGTGGCCCTGGAGGACATTATGCTGAGTGAAATATCGCAGTCACAAAAGGACAAATACTGCATAGTGCCACTGTTATAAAACAGGACTGATAGGGGGGTTGGGTAGAAACTAGGAAAAGAGATAAATAATGTACACGGAATTGAAACAGATGAGGAAAAGAACTGTATAAAAGGAATATATGATTAGGTATTATTGGCATGATGAGAGTACAGAATAAGAGATGCATAGTAAAGTGGACTTGGGAGGACACTATATAACAATGAAAGAATTTTTTTTTTCCAAAGAGAAACGCGAACTGAGTGGGAGGTGGGAGGGAAATGTGCAAAATGGATGGAAATTCAAGTTTTCTACTTGTTGTTGTTGTTGTTATGTGCCATTGAGTCGCTTGTGACTCATAGCGACCCTATGTACAACAGCCCTAAACTCTGCTCTGTCCTGTGCCAATCGCACCTTCTCTGATACACCTATCCCTATTACCCCAGTCACTGAATCAATCCACCTCATAGAGGGCCTTCCCTTCCTGCGCTGTCCGTCCACCCTACCAAGCATGATATCCCTCTCCAAGGACCGGTCCCTCCTTACAACATGTCCAAAGTATGTTAGATGGAGCCTCAGAATCCTTGCCTCCAAGGAGCAGTCCGGTTTAACCCTCTCCAGGGTGAATATGTTTTTTTTCCCTAGCAGTCCATGGTACCCTCAATACTCTTCTCCAGCATCACAGCTCAAAGGCATCAATTCCTTCTATCCTCCTTAGTCATTGTCCAACTCTCTGATGCATAACAAGTGATTGTGAAAGCCATGACCTATATCAGACGCACCTTAGTCTCCAGAGAGACACCATAGCTCTTCAGTACTTTGGAGAGATCCCTAACAGCATACTTTCCCATCGCAATATGTCTCTATAAGCTTTCATTAAAATATCAATTTAAAAAAGTTGTTAAGGAATTATCAGGAGGACACCAAGGGAATGGTCTTAATACTGTGAGGATGCAATGCAGGAGGGTATTATGAACACGCTCTCACAATGCCGCTGTCAGGGAAGGCATGTGGCTGCAGCTTACAGATAAAGAAACGAGGTCGAAGGAGGCTAGTGTGACTCCAAACTGTTGCTAAAATCTTCACCTCTGAGTGGAAAGTCAGCCGAGAAGCAGAGAAGGTCCTATGGGACAGGACTCGGGCTGGGGACAGGACTCGGGGGGACAGATCTCGGGCCAGGACTGGGACTCTGGGGGACAGGATTCCAGGGACAGGTCTCGGGCCGGGGGCAGGACTCCGGGGAGGGGACTCCGGGACTGGACTCAGGCAGGACTTGGGACCGTGGGATCCAGCGAGCGCAAATGCGCACCTTCGCCGCCAGGTGGCGCCAGTGCCGGCTTCCACACGGCCCAGCCCGCCGCGCTGCGTCCTGAATCGCCGCCTTGGCGGCCCTTGTCCCCGGCTCTGCGATTGCGTCGCTGGCCCGCCTCTCTCATCCTTTTAGTCTAGTCCTGTGTGCCAAGCTCTTGACACAGGCCAGAGGCAAGGCTTCCCTCCAAGACCTCGGGTCCAGCGCACGGAGATAGCACTAGCAGGGTTGGAGGGGGGCGGGCATCGAAGGGCTGTTGTTAAGACATCATCAGCTCTGTAAATGTCCATTAAAATTATTTTTAAAAAAATTATTAAAAAAAAGAAGCCATGTTGGAACTGGAAAACGGAAAAATGAAAATCCGTAACACTGATCGTGTCCTCATTATAAATTGATATTTTGTTTATCATGGATTTTTTGCATTGATTTTGTATAAAAGTACTGTACTAAAATATTTTTTTAAAAAAAGACATCATCAGGTCGCGTGGCCTTGAGCATAGAGTGTTTGTGAAGTTCTTCATTCACAATCTCAGCACCAATATTGAACTTGACCTACATTGTAGACAGAAGTGAGACTAGTCCTGGATTGCAGCGTTGGGGCCCAGAAAACAGTGGACCATAAAATCTAGAGAACTAGATGACTGGTAGGTAGACGGACAGACAGATGGATAGAGGGGTCCCACAGGCCCTCACCTGCCAGGCACTGACTTCTCTAGGGCATCATAAAGAGTCTGGCTGCACATGCTGCTGCTGACTCCAGGTTTCCAAGGGGTTGGCCTGAGAGAGAGGGTATGTATGACCTTGAATCCCAGGCTTCAGAGAGGTGCAGCCTCTGTTTCCTCCCCATGAGGTCTATGTTTGCCTCCTAGTTGTCTCTCAATACCCATTTCCCAGCCTCCTTTGGGGCTAGGTCATCATGTGACCAGGTTGGAACATGTAAGAGAAAAGTACTTCTGTAGGTGCATGAGCTGCTGTACCTTTAAAGGGGGGATGGGAGCCACCCCTTCCCACGGGTTGGTCTACTGATGGACAGGCATTGGAGGCAGAGAGGATCAGGGAGAATCTTAAATCACAAAGGCAAATGCCACACCTTAGAGACCACAGAGCAATAAACAGAGGGAGCTTGGGGTCCCACCTCTGGAGATCTTATTGGCCCCAGGCAATTTGTCTGCTGTAAAGGCATAGAAGCCTGATCCAAGATGAACTAATCAGAATTTCCCAAGAATTTGAACAAGGACACAGAAATGAGGTGAAGCATTAGTGACACAACAACAGCCGTAGAAATAATAGGGAAAGGAAACTGTGCTGGGCGCTCCTGAGCTGGGCTCTGAGAAGCTCCTGACCACACTCCTCTGAGATGCGCACTTCCCAGACAAGAACCCAGGGCTCAGGGAGCTGGAACCACTGGCCAAGGGTTATTTGGACCGGCACCTTGCAGCACAGTATTGCCCTCCACCCTCAGATGAACCACCTGAAAGTGGCACTCAGGGGTCTTGACCAAGTGCCAAACTCCCCTCCTCCCCTCCCCTGCCATTTTCCCACCCCCACCCAAGTGACATGTTGTTCGGTGCTGTCATGCCAACTCCAGTCCTAGTGACCTTGTGAACAGCAGATCTGAACTTCACCTGGCCTGCACCATCCCCACCTTCTCTGTCCTGCTCAAGCCCATTGTGGCGGGCACTGTGTCAATGCCTCTCACTGCGGACCTTGTTCTCATCTTTCACTGATCCTCTGCTTTCCCAGTACGCTGTCTCTCTCCAAGGATTTCTTCCTCCTGAAAATATACTACAGTAACTAAGGTACAGTTTCAGCTTCTTTGCCTGTAAAGAGAACTCTGGTTTTACTTCCTTCAAGACAGATGTCTTTTTTGCTTTCTTGGCAGTCTATGGTAGAGTCAATACACTTCACCAAAAACACATTTCAAAAGCATCAGTTCTTCCATCATCCTTATTCATTATCCAAGTTTGAGATGTATCAGAAACAACTGAAAATATCATGGCTTGGATCTGGGGCACCTTAGTCTTTAAAGTAACATCCTTGTTCTTTAGAACTTTGGAGAGGTCTTTGGCAGCAAAAACCAAACGACATTCTTTCAGACAAATATTATCAATGTGTGCCCAAGAATAGGTCCAATGGCACTCAGCTCCAGCTCTATGAGTCAGCAGACTGACTCCCCAATAAGTGCCCCAAAGCTCCCCCTCTACCAACAACAACTCAGCTTTCTCACTCCGTGGCTGGGGGCTCACAGCTCTGCCTCACACTGGCTGCTGCTACCACTGTCACCGCCCATCTCATCCGGTGCTGTCTTGCCACCTCACACGCTCTCTTTGGTGATACAGCTGTCTGTCTCTGGTGCAAGCAGAAATTTCAGGTCCAAAGGACATGCTTCACTTTCTGGTTCTTGATTGTGAGATGTTTCCTGTCTCTGCCACGGCTCATTTGAAGTCGGGATGGTAAAACCGACTGGTCTTTATGTTAGCATGCTGCGTGCCTTATTTGCTGGTCCAACTCGATAGGTGGCTTTTATCGTATTTACATTGTTAGCAAGCAATCTAGTCCTCTTGACGGGCCACACACACCTCTATGGGCACAGCCCTACTCAGTCCTGTGAGGGTCCTTGTTTTCTTGATGTGGAGATGTAATCTAAACTGAAGGCTGTAGTCTTTGATCCTGCAACAAGCACTTCCAGTCCTCCTCACTTGCAGTAAGCAGAGCTGTATCATCTGCTTAATGCAGGTTATGGTGAGTCCTCCCCTGATCCTGATGCCACGTTCTTCTTCATAAGAGTCCAGCTTAAAGAAGTATTTATTCAGCAGACAGACTAAACAGGTATGAAGAGATGATACAGCCCTGACACACACCTTTCTTGATGTTAAACCATGCAGTGTTCTTTGTTCTGTTCAACCAACAGCTTCTTGGTCTAGGTATGGGTTTCGTATAAGCACAACTAAATGTCTGGACTTTGTATTCTCTTTAGTGTTAGCCATAGTTTGTTACAATCCACCCAGTCAAATGGATAGTCAATAAAACTCAAATAGACATGCTTCTGAATCCTCATCCTTGGGCCAATACGCAAAATCATGAAATTTGGAGAAAAGATTGAAGTTGTCAATGATTCCATCTTGTTTGGATCCACAATTGACACCATCAGTACCAGCAATGAAGAAATCAAAAGATGTATTGCATCAGAAAAGTCTGCTGTCAGGGACCTCGCCAAACTATTGAAGAGCAATGATGTCACTTTAAAGACTAAGGTGCACCCAGTTTAAATAATATTCTTTTTAATCACCTGCTTTGCTTCTGAGACCTGAACAATGAATAAGGGTGACAGAAGAAGAATCGATGCCTCTGAGTTGTGGTGTTGGAGAAGAGTGTTGAGTGTCCTATGGAGTCCCAAAAGAATAAACAGGTGTGTCTTAGAGAGAGTGTAGCGAGAGTGCCCTTTCGGGGTAAGGAGAGTGAAGCTTCTTCTCACATACTTTGGGCATGTTGTCAGGAGAGGATATTCCATGGAAAGGCTGAGGGTCAGTGAAGGAGAGGAAGATCTTCAATGACTGACACAGTAGCTGCTGCATGGCATCAAGGGTGTGAGAAATGATAATATGGTTTATATCTGTCATTCATAGGGTTGTTATGAGTTATAATCTGCTCTACAGCACTTAACAATAACAACCACAACCTAAGCCTTGTAGAGGGCTCTAGTGAACTATGTTGGCAACTCAAAGGTATGTGGTATGAATCCACCAGCTACTGCTAGGGAGAAAGATGGGCAATCTCCTCATATGCGATTCATCGCCTCTGAAAACCCACTGGAGGGTAAGCTATCAGTCAGTTTGAACTCGACGGCACATAAGAACAACACCCAAGCATATAGTGGGAGTAACAAGGACTAGGACTTAGAACAGCCACATCAGTAATTCACTGCTTCAGAGACAGGAAGGATTTAGACTGTGCATCCCAGGATCACTGTCCTCAGATGCCCTGAGTTCTAGATGGGGCTGTGATGATGGGGATTACACCTCTCTGAGCACTGGTTCCTAGAGAACGGGGCACTGGAAAAGGGAGTCAGGGCTCTGTCAGCTAGTTCTCATCTAATCTGCACATGGTCCTGCCTGTGATGGATACATGACAGAACTGAGAGCTTTGCAGCAAGGTAGGGACTCATCTAAGGTCACTCAGTGTGTGACTGGACAGCGTCGTCAGAACCAAATGCAGAGCCCTGCTCTCCTCTCTGAACCTGGGCTCTGAATTCTTACTTGACATCCTGGTGTCACTGAGTGGGAGCAGGGAGACACAGGATGTAGGGTGCCCTAAGGGGCACCCTCAAGACCAGGATGGATTTATGAATGTCTTGGGCAAGGACAGGGGGTCCAGGAGTCCCAGGCTGGGTTGAGATCAGAGACAATGACTTTCTGGTCCCATGGCCTGAGGTCGGGCTGTGACGTGCAGGAAGTGACAACTGTTCCCTGTCCACAGTGGCTCCTGGAGAGGACATTGAGACTCTGGCAAGCAGGGACTTCAGGGTCAATGTGTTCAGTCCTCTCTGCCATCACACAGGAGCCTGGGGAGAGATGTTGATCACCCTGGTCCCAGGGGTCATCTTATCCAGTCTGCTTCAGGTCAGAAGTGAAACTGGGCTCCACTGAGGCCAGGCCAGAGGCACAAGGGATAGGATGTTCAGACTGTCCCCTGGCCGTCCACACATATGAACATCCACACAGCTTCACTCCCTCTGGGAGGGTGGGGCTTACTGGGCAGTCTGGCTTGTGTTGTGGGCAGGCCCCTTCTCCTCGCTGAGCCTGCTTCCTCTTCTGTAAAGTAAGTGTAATACTGACTTGCCAGGGTTCTCAGGAGAATTTAAAGGGGGGACAGGCAGGGCCTTGCCTCTCTCTACCCCAGTGATGCCAGTAGGGAAGGTTCCTACAGCCATAAACACAACCTTTTGGGCCTGAAACCCCAGGGTCAGAGGAGGGAGCGGCTGTTCCTGGGCATCCACTCTGTGCCAGGTGTTAAACATCTGCACTCTGATGTACAAGTTCCTCTCCCCCATTTACACATGGGGAAACTGAGTGAGGCTCCGAGCAGGAAGCCCCTTCTCTGCTGCCTTTTGAGCAGAGGCCCCAGTGCTGGAGAACATCACGAGTCTGGCTTTGGGTGAGACACAAGCCTTGCACATGTTCCTTTTTCCCCCTCTAAATTTCATTTATTTTGTTGTTGAGAATATACAAAGAAAAACCTACAACAAATTCACAGTTTTTACATGTATAATTTAGTGACACTGATTACAGTCATTCTCCCTTTCCAAGTTCCTCTCCTCTGAACATAAATTCACTGACCTTTAATGTTTCTTTCTAATTTTTTGACAGAGGGGCAATTGTCAAATTGATTTTTTAATTAATTTTAATGAACGTTTACAGAGACATAGGGTTTCCATTCATTCATTGTTGTACTTTTCTCCCTGTCCACCCCTTCCCCCAATTCACTCTTCTCCTTGGAAAGTAAAAACTCTTTCATTGTTATGCAATCCCTCCCCTGAAGTCCACTCCACTATGCAGCCTTCATTCTGGACTCCTGTCATGACAATGATACCCATTCATATATCCCTTTTAAACAGTTCTCACCCTCATCTGTTTCAAGGCAGTAAACATCATTCCTCCCCTCCTTTTCTGTCTTCCCTCAACCTTGATGTCAGGCATACTGTTTAGGAATATGCTTCCATATGTATGTATTCCTATCTCTATCTTTAACATCTTAACAAAAAGACCAGCCAATCATAAAATGAGTAAAGGCCATAAACAGATATTCCACTAAAAAGGATATTAGAATAGCCACTAAATACATTAAAAGATGCTTAGCATCATGAACCATCAGAGATACAAATCAAAACCACAATGAGATACAAGTACCCTCTCACTAGGACGACTAAGAGAAAACAAACAAACAAGCGAAGCCCCCAAGTATTGGCGAAGGTGTGAGGAAATCTGAACCCTTATCCATCAGCCATTTGCTGGTGGGAACACAAGGTTTACACATGGAACCAATCTCAGAAGGTTAACAGGGATGTAAAGAGAGAAGGTACCAAAAATCACTAGGTAAGTTGGATGAAGGGAAAGGCAACACACAATAATAAGTGTTTGGTGAAGCATTGTACTTTATAACATCGTTGTTGTTATGTACCATTGAGCTGCTTGTGACTCACAGAGACCCTTTGTACAACAGCTCTGAACTCGAACTTGAGCCAGCCTCATAACACAAAAGATATCTTGTCTGACTGAATGAACACCAATACCAGTTGCAAACTTTCGCTCAAATTAAAAAAAATGTTGTTAAGTGCCATCAAGTAGTAGACGACTCATAGTGACCTTATGAACGAAAGTCCTGGACACCTGTATAACTTACGTCCTTTCTTCAAGTTCATAGGGTTTTCAGAGGCAAGTTATTCTGGAAGTGGGTGCCACTCCTGCTTCCAAGCTTGTTTTAATCGGGGAGCTCCACCAAACACCGTCCACCATGGGTAACCATTCTCGCTTTTGATTCATCAGTGTCACAGTGTTCAGCTTCACAGCAACCACGAGTTACCTCTGTACAGCAAATAATTTTACAAAAAAATTATAAAAAATAGTACAGCTGAGCAGAACTATCACGTTGATGTTGTTAGGTACCATCAAGCTGACTCCAGTTCGTAGAGACTCTGTGTACAGCAGATCGGAATCACCCGAGGCCTGTGCCAGCCTCACGCTCTGTTGTGCTCAGACCCACTATCAGTTCCGATCCCTCTATCAGTCCATCTCAGTGTGTGTGTGTGGGTGTCCTTATCTCCTTCACTGACCCTCCGCCTCCCTCTCCAAGGGCTGGTCCTTCCTGAAAACAGGGACAAAATACATGAGACAAATTTCCTCCACCTTGCCCCTAAAGAGCACTTTGCCTACCCTTCTTCCAGGATAGATTCGTGTGTCCTTTTGGCAGTGTGGTGTATGTTGTTGTGGTTGTGTACTGTCAAGTCGGATCCGACCCACAGCTGACCCTCCAGCAGGTTTTCAGATGCAGTTAATCACTTGGGAGAAGATTGCCCATCCTCCAGCAGAGTGGCTGTTGGATTTGAATCCCATACCTTTGGGATTGCAGCGCAGCTTCTTGCCACTAGGCCACCAGAGCTGTCTGGTGTTTTTTTAATATTTTCTGTCAACACCCTCATACACAAACATCAAGTCTTCCTATTCATTGTTCAACTTTCATAAGCAAATAATCGCTATTCAAAATGCCATGGTTTGGGTAAGATGCACAATAATTTTTAAACTAACATCCTTGCTCTTTAAGACTTCCCCCCCCACCCCCCCACCCCCGTCAGTAGGTAATTTATGCCAGACTCATGACCATAGTGTAGACCTATGTATGGTGACAGGTGTAACACTCATCTTCTGTGTGACGCCCATCTGCAAAAAATTCTCTTTAAGACTTTAAAGAGGTCTTTGCCAGCAAATTTGTCTAATGCAACATCTAGTTTGATTTCGACTGCTGTTACCATGGGCGCTGGTTGAGGATCCAAGCAAAATGAAATCTCTGACTGCTGTAATCTTGTCTCCATCTCTCACGAGGTGGCTTACTGGTACAGCTGAGAGGGGTTTTGTTTTCTTTGTGTTGATGTGTAATCCATATTGAAGGCTGCAGTCTTCTGATCCTGGGAAGGACTTCAAGCCCTCTGGGTGCTGTCACATCAGCTCCGACTCACCCAATAGCATGACAGATCCTGCACCAACCTCACAAACTCCCCTCGCCGCTGCAGCCACTGTCTCAGGCCGGCTCACTGACGGTCTTCCTGTCTTTTGCTGACTCTCCAGCTTTTTAAGCATGATGTCCCTTTCCAAGGCCTGCCCCCCTCCTCACAACATGTCCTCAGTGTGTGTGATGAGATACTCACCCTTGCTCCTGAGCATGCACTGTTGTTGTTGGGTGCTGCCAAGTTGGTACTGACTCATAGCTGGCTGTCCAGCGGGTTTTCAGAGGCAGTAAAGCATGGGAGCTCTGGTGGCCTCGTGGCAAGAAGCTGTGTTGCAATTGCAAAGGTACATGGTTTGAGGTCACCAGCTGCTCTACAGGAAAAGGGTGGGCAATCTCCTCTCATGAGATTAACTGCCTCTGAAAACACGCCTGAGAGTCAGCTATGGGATGGTTGTGACTCCACAATATTTTATAATTTTCACCTTCACATTCCTGGTTAGATTTATTCCTAGAAATATTATTCTGTTAGATGCTATTGTAAATAGAATTGCTTCGCCAATTCTGCTTTTAGATTTCTCATTGCTGGTGTATAAAATCCCAAGTGACTTTTGTTTGCTTTCACACGTTCCTTTAACACTGCACTGGGTACCGAGCTCCAGGCTTGAGCAACAACAAAGCTCAAGGAGGAGGCTGCCCATTCTCCTACAGAGCAACAGGTGGATTCAAACCTAGTGCCTTTGGGATTGCAGTGCAGCTTCTTACCACTGGGCCACCAGAGCTCCTGCTCTAAGTATTGTTGTCATGGAGTTCTTAAGGTTGGTATGTTTTAAATCAGGAAGTTGAGTCCTATTTTGTTCTTTTTCAGTTGTTGTAGCTATGCCAGGCCTCTTGCTTTTCTAAATAAGTTTGAAGATTGGCTTTAAAAAGAAAAATAAATAAAGAAGAGAAAGACCCGAGATGAGATAGATTGACACTGGGGCAATGGACGCGAGTGCGTCGGGGTCAGTGAGACTGGCTCAGGACAGGGCAGGCTTCAGAGCTGTTGTACATAGGGTTGTTACGAGTTGCAGGAGACTTGACAGCACATAACAACAACAAAGAAGGCTGTTGGAATATTTATGAAGATTGCATTGAGCTTATAGATCCCTTTAGGTAGTATCAACGCCTTACCAAAATCATGTCTTCCAATCCACAAGCATAGAACATTTTCCCATTTATTTAAGCCATCGTTAATCTCTTTCAGCAGCGTTATAATTTTCAATTTATGAATCCTTCACATTCCTGGTTAGATTTATTCCTAGGAATATTATTCTGCTATTGTAAATAGAATTGTTTCGCCAATTCCCCTTTTAGATTTCTCACTGCTGGTATATAAAAACCCAAGTGACTTTTGTTTGCTTGCATATGTTCCTCTAGCACTGTGCTGGGTACAGGGCTCCAGGAAGGAGCAAGACTCAGTCCTGCCCTTCAGAATTCACTGTGACAGATCCCAGGCAGGAGATAGATACACTCGGTTCTTGAATGAATCTGGAACTTCATCCACGAAAGAGATGTGAATGGGTCCATGAAGGGTGATGCTGAGGCTGCAGAAGGGTCTGAGGTGGGCTGGGGGCCAGGAGAAGACCAGAAAGATGAGTAGGGTCTGGTTTGGGGATGAGGGGAATCAGTGTGCTCACTAGGGGCAAGGCATCTGCATGCCAAGACCCAGAAACCAGAGCACAGAGGGTTTGGGATGGAAACAAACTCAGATGCTGACAAGGCAGAGGGAGCAGCACAGAGGCTGGGAGGGTGTGTGTGTGAAGTGGGTGTGAGTGTGGGCTGTCGAATCCAGTTGGTGGAGACAAGAAGGATTACAAACTACATTTGGACTGCAGCAGGGAGCCATTGAGGATTTCAAACGGGAAAAATGGCAGTTTCGGAGTCAGGATAGAAAGATGCTTTTCTTGCAGAACACTTAGGAGGAAGGGCTCCTAAGACCACGGATTCTAGGCAGAGGATACCAGGGTTCTGGAGCAGGACAAGGAGCCCTGGTGATGTGGGGTGTTCAGTGTTGGGCAGCCCAGGGAATGACTTCATCTGCTGCTTCCCGGGAGAAAGACACGGGATTTTTCAGCCTCAGAATCCCTAGGGTAGGGTCTCTGTGCATTGGAATGCATGTCGGCACTGTACCTCGTTTTGGGCCAGGATAGGGGCCACGGGGAAGGCAGAAAGGGGCTCATTTGGGATGAAAAGCTCAGGGCCCCAACACCTGATTGGATGGAAGAAGAGGGGGAGGTCTCGTGTAGCTGGCTGACCTGGGCGGGGGCACCAACAGGAAGCCAGGGGAGGAGTAGGAAGGCTGCGTCCTGGGGTGCTTCCAGAGAGGAATCTAAAGTGTTCAAAGTATGGGGTGGGGTTACCCCAAAACCCGCTGGTGAGCACAGAGGGGTGGGAGACACAAGAAACAAGGTGGGCAGGTGGTGTGCTGGGAGAAGGTGTCAGCAAAGCCTGGGAGACACCAGGTTGTGCCCCCCGCCCCCCCGCGGGCAGAGAGGGGTTAGATGCTAAGCGTGCGCTGAGCCTCTGGGGTGAGGAGAGCTGTGAGGGTGGAGGTGCGTGGGGTAGTGTGCAGGAGCAGAGGAAGTGGAAGGTTGATGGAGGGTTGACCCCCCACAATAGAGCCAATGCAGCAGCCTAGCCCTTTGGTCACTAAGTGGAGGGAGGCCTCATCAGACCCTCTCCCTCCTTAGGAGACCTCAGTCCAATTGGGGAGACAAGAAGGCGACCCTGGCCTGGAACTCCGGCCCTCGGGCCTGGCAGCTAACTTCAGACTTTTTGGTGGATTCTTCGAAAGGGTCCCTGGAAACACTAAAGGCTCCCTCAATCTCTTAACCAGAGCCAGAGGGCGTCTGCTAAGGTTCGAGGCCTGGACTTGGCAGTCGGTGTGGCCAGGGCAATCCTGGCCCTTTGTTAGCCCGCTCTTTTCCCGCGTTGGAGGGGACTGGGGTGACCCTGGCCGATGACTTCCTCGAGTTCCCCTCCCGGCCAGGAGCGCGGCCAGCTCTCATTACCGCCCCTCCCCCAGGTGCCGGGGGTCCCCGCGGCCGGGGAGGAGCGGCCTATAATCAATCCCAGGCCGGAAATTCTTCCCGAGGGGCCCGGCCCGAGCTGCCGGCTTGGGGGGTGGGGGGGACCCGGGCGCGGGACCAGGAAATGATCCCGCCCCCCGCATCATGGAAACTGGGCAGCGAGCCCGGGCCGCCCGGCGCGCGTTGCATTCCTCCCTCCAGGACGGGAGGAGGGACACTGGAGCCGACCCCCTAGGGCTGTTGGCGGGGGGGGGGGGCGCGCGCAGCCCTTGGACCCTGCTTCTTCCCTGGGGACACCAGCCACTTCTCTGCTTCTTTGCGCAGGAGAATGGAAAGGCCGGGGCACGATCCCCGACCCCCCACTAGATGCCGTCCGTTTCCACAGCCCACTCCCACTCCCCTCCACCTCCGCATCCAGACACCGCGCTCGATGCTCGCCCATTTCACAGACTGAGGCGGTGAGGCTCAGGAAGGGCGGTGGGTCATGACAGAGCGCAGCCTGGGGCTGCCTCCTCCAGGAAGTTCCCCGGGCGGCTCTGCACAAAGACGCTCTCGGATCCCCCGTCTGCACCGCCAAGCTGCAGAGCCAGGCAGCAGGCTCTGTGGGTTCCCAGGTGGACGGCGTGACCGTCTCAAGTTGTTGGGAACGATGCGTACGGGGCGTGGGAGGCGCGGGGACGCAGTGCTGGGAGCCCGAGTCCCCCAGGGTTCTCACGGCGCTTACAAGCGGGCCTCACACCGGAGGCGCCGCCTCCTCGCAGCCGTCGAGCAGAGCCTGGCGCGGGACACGGTCCCGGGTCCCGGGGGGCGGGGGCCGGGGCGGGGCCGGGGGCGGGGCCGGGCCGAGATTCCGCCGAGACGGCGGCGAGCCGAGTCTCGGAGCGCGGACCGGACCCGACCAGCCGGGGCGGCGGCGTCAGGTGAGTAGAACGCGGCCCCGGGCTTCGCCCCTCAATTCGCCCAACTCTTTGTTTCCTTCAGAGGCCTTTGGGACGGGAACCAGACACCCCTTTTCCTCCGTGCCCAAGTGCAGACGCGGGCGGTGGCCGGACCCCCGAGTGCAGAGGACCTGGTCCCGAACGCCAACCCTCTCGCTGAGACTTGTGGGCTGTGTCCCAGCCACGACCCACACCCTCCAGAGCCTGGAGCTCTCTGTGGGTGTCCCTATCTCGCTGCTCTGCACTCCCCCCTCCTTTCCTTGTAGGACCGTCCTGGGGCTCAGAAGTAACCCTCGGGAGTTGTCGGTGTGGCTGGAGACGACGGGCTGGCCACTCCTCTGGCTTCGAGCTGGGGAGAGGGTTCCTCGCTGCAGACCGAGCGGGGAACGGGACTCGCCTCCCGGGATGCTCCAGCGGCCGCGCGAAGGGCGCCCAGGGTTGGGCCGGGGTCGGGAAGCCTGGCGTCCGGCCTCCGGGGTGTCCCCCCTAGGCCCACTCTGAGCAGCGGTGTGACCTCAGGAAGGCCTCCTCTGCCTCTTGGACCATAGTTTGGTCTCTGAAACCAGACTTTGGATGCGCTGGGAGCTGCAGCTCCATGCTAGGCCCTGAGCCTTCAGCGCCCCTGTGGGAGGCAGGATGGGGGTGTCAGCCTTGAATTTCAGGGGTGCGGATGCAGAGTGGCCAGAGTAGTAGGGGCCCCTCCCTGGGGCTGTTTAGAAACTCGGCTGCGGGGTGAGGGCGTCCCCTGGACAGCGAGGTCCTACCCATCCTCTTCTGTGACCCAGGCGCTGGGATGGGAGCCCAGTTCCCCCCCTCACCCTCCCTGTCGTGGGGGGCCACCCCACACGCAGCCTGTCGTCTTCTGCCAGGGTCCGGGTTCAGTTCTCTGGCCGCAGAGCAGGCCAGGCCAGCGGCCAGCAGGAGCTTTAGCCGGGCGGCCTGGGACCCAGGGGCGCAAGGGCAGTGCTGTCCCAACCGGGACGTGGGCCACCAAGGCCTCAGGCGGAGGAGGCCAGAAAGGAGGCCAGTCGGCGGGAAAGGGGGATGATTCATTCCGAGAAGCCCGAATTGGAAACGTCGCAACCTGGGAACAGTCTTGTCTGGCCGACAGGAGAGCAGGGAGGGAAGGCCGCCGGTCGAAGTCCCGGGCCCAATCTTTGTCTCCATTCCTGGTTCCAGTCGGGCTTCTGGGGAAAGGAAGTCTCTTCTGCGTTGAGTTAAAGAAATCCTGGCCGCCTCCTCTGACGCCTTCTCCGAGTCTAGCTCAAGTCTCTCTTGCTGCAGCCTCCGTGCTGTTTGAGGAGGTCTGGAAGGAGGGGGCAGGCAAGAGGCTGGAGTCAGTGACATCCCCTCCTTCCTTCCCACGCTGCGGTATGTGAAGCGCAAGCTGGGGAGGGGAGCTGGGGGGGGGGGACGCGAGGTGGGGCTGCGCGCACCCCCGGCTCCCCGGGGCGGTCTGGATGCCCCCTCCCTCCTTACTACGATGTAGCCACGTGCGGGGGAGGGGCCGAGTCCCGGCCTTACTTACCCTGGAGGCGCCGCTGCCCGGGGCCCCAAGGTTGCCGAGGACCCCCAGGCCTGCAAAGGGGGCGCAGGAGGCCGCAACCCCGCAGCGGGAGATGCGCCAGCCGCGGGCCGGCGCCCCCTCCTCTCCTCTCCACCCGCGGGCCGGGCCAACTAGGGCTCCAGCCGCGCGTCCCTGGCTCGGAGCGCCGCTGCGGAAAACCCGAACGGGGGAAGCTCGCCGCCTCGCAGCCCGGGAAAATCCGGGGGTGGCCGCCAGGGATCTCCAAGCGGCCTGGGCGAGGCGGCCCGGGCTTCTCTTTCTGATTTGGAGCCGGACTCAGGCGTCCCGACCCTAGGTCCGTCGGTTCAGTCCCGGTCTTCCACCTTCTCTCCGCAGAGCTCGCAGACGACGGCACGATGACGGCCGGGAGCCCCGGAGACTGCGGGGAGGCGCGCCG